>NC_133484.1:11817205-11857141 GCF_025370935.1 Choristoneura fumiferana
TTTTGGAATATTCCGTACAAAATACGAAATCCTTAGAAAAATTTGAGTTAATTTTTTCGTATGGCTACTATTTAGGGCGTGTTCGACACGCTCTTGGCCGGTTTTTTTTCGCTGCTTTACTTCAATATTTAATATTCTCTTTCAGGCAGTAGATCCTCTGTTAGAGACACTTCAATGCTTCAGCAACACCATTACAAAGAAACCTACCATGTACTTAACACAAGAGCTCAGAGATTCTGAAATACAAAAGAAATTGTGGAAGAAATTTTATGACAAACTCACTGATCTTTTCATAGTGGAACAGATTCCAGAGGAGGAGCAACATAAAAATTACAGGAGCTCTGATATTTTACTATTAAGAATTAAAAAGAAAAGCTATTAGACCTAAGTTAAAGAATACTTACTGAGGTGCAATCATTTTATGACAATAATTTTTTACTATTGTAAGTTTTATGTGGTTTTACTCCGTATTTTATTTGTCGTAATATAGCTCCTTATAACCTACTCTCCTTTTTAAATATATATTGTATTGCCTCTTAGGAATAATAATAAGCTGATGGCATTGTACTTAATTTGTAAAAAAAAACTTAGAAATACCTATCCATGCATTTTCTAGGGCATAATACAGATGGATACAGATAAATACTTTTGTAAATATAATTTATTACATATGATTTTAAATTTAAGTGCATTTTCATAGTTCAAAATACAGCAAGCAATTTTTTACTTATCTATTACCTCAAATGTACAAATTTAATAAAAAGTTACTCTGTTGAACAGATGTCTTAATATTATATTGTTTAATTTTACAAGTTATCATAAATTGCACATCCTACAAACTTAGGACACAATTAGGCACATGTTGACTGTGTTCTCTTTTTTTTTTTAATTGTTGACCAGTTTTCTTGACAATTGATAAATGAAAATGTCACACATGCTGCGCAAACATTAATTTGGGTACATATTAAAAATAGGTTTTCGTTAATAAAGCCATTTTTACTAGTGATTTATTTCAGGTACCATCAGCCAAATAAGTGCAATGCGGTCTATCAATTTTTAAACAAGTTCCTAGCTTTTTTATTTTGGTTATGGGATTAGTTCAATTAAAAATATAAATATTACAAATTATTTATTTATTTGTTTAGAATGACTGCACAGTTATTTTGATACTATAACAAAATCGCAATTAAATTAAACTTACAAAGAACAAATCAGATCTATAGAAAAAACTTCCAAAACAACCAATATGTAATATAATAAACAAGTAACACACTACCTAAGTATTAGTAGGTAATTCAAACAGTCCAAATTATTTTGTGCATGGTTGCTTTTCAACCAGAACTACAATAATTTTCTACATTTTTCCACTCAAACTACCAAGCAAATAAAAAAGTAACACTACTGGCTGAATAACCAAGATCTTCAATTAACTTTTTATGGAGTATCTTCAGAGAGGTGCTCACCTTGCACTTGCAAGAACCGGAACTTTCCGGAGATTGTGAATAATTCTCATTATTGACTCCCGGTCATAATCGTCAATGGATTTCCTACATTTCCTATTATATTGTTTTTTCTCAGGAGACTGAAAATCTCTTCTATCCTTCAATTTTAACTTTCTTCCCTTCTCTAACAACTTTTTAACAGTTGAAATTGATATTCCTGTAGCAGTTGCAGCCACTGTTACTGGATTCTCAATGGAACTCTTGTTCTTTGCTATTACTTCTTCAAAATATTTATAGACATTATGAACTATTTCTTTACTTTGGCTCGATAGTAGTATTCCTGGGTCCGTGTTGTCGAGTCTTGAGAAAGATACGTCATGCATACATGAAAATAGAGTTAATTCAACTTTAATGAAACATTAACGTATTTGTCTTGTTTGTTTGTATTATATTTCAATTCAATTATTTAAGAAAAACATCAATTTTTTGATGATTCTGCCAGTGTCGAGGTTGACAGAGACACGATGGTAGGTGGACGACTTGTTTGATATCAGCCAGTTTGATTATATTTATTTATTACCTTACCTCCATCCATCTGTCATGTAATGTATGTTGTTGTTGTTGTTGTTTCTTTAAAAAAATATGACTGTCCCATAGATGAGTGTGTATACTGAAATTACTGGCACTTGAGGTATCCCATCTTAGGCCTCTAGGTTGGTAACGCATCTGCAATACCCCTGGTGTTGCAGACGTTTATGGGCGGTGGAGATCTCTTACCATCAGGAGACCCACTTGCTCGTTTGCCAACCAGTCGAATAAAAAAAAAGAAAATAAAATACAAACAGCAGGGCTAATACGAAACTCGAAGTTCGTGACGTGCGGTCCATCTGACACTTATGCTATTTAATACGAGAACGAGAGGGACGGTACGATACGAACTTCGAGTTTAAGAGTCTCGTAATAGCCCTGCTGGCTGGTGTCAAACCATAGACCTATACCCATAGCTAGCTATTTACATATTAGTAATGTGTGCCTATACCTGTATTTACTTCCTCTCCTCTGAAAGCCATCCAGTCCAGCAGGACTGTGTACAATACCGACATGATAGTTTGTGACCCGCCCACAGAATATCTTAGTTTGGTTTGGACACGTAAATGGGCGTGTCATGGACGTATAATCCCATTATAATACCTAGTAGTACGTCCATGGAGCGTGTACACGAAATATCGGGCCGGTATTTCCATGTCGGTATTATCCGTGTCGGTAAATAGTGTCACCCCTGTCAGTCCAGTCAAGCTGTCAAGTCAATGCACTTATTTGCGGGAATTCGTTGATAATCGCGGGTTTTTATTTAAAATAATTTTAAAATGGACGACGAAACGTTTGGATCTCATCTGAATACCTTGAAGGAAATGTTATTAGACGAGGAAAAATTGGTCACCTACGTATCTATCAGCAAAGAGCTCTGTATCCACGTGAATGAAAGCAAATCGTTGATGAACAAAGTGGTTCAAGATATCAGAAAAATACAACCCGACACTAAGCTAAACATCAACTACGTTATATCAGGATTAGCTGAGGACAGTAAAGCTTATACGTATGTGTGCTCAGACAACGATATAGCTGATTATCGTAAAAAATTCAAAGTCATTTTCTTCGAACATTTATATAGTATAAATAAAGGAAAACCTGCTGTAGACAAAGTTGCTTTCATGGCGATCACAAATTTTCAGGATTATCATTTATGTTCAGGCTTAATTAAAAGTACTTTGTGCTCAAAGCGGACAGCGGAAGAAATTGGTAACCTAAAATCTCACAGTGTTGTAGCAGACGAGAAACCAATTAAACCACCTGTTAAGAAGGTTAAAGAAGAGAAAGCTAATGATGTTAACATGAATGGGCATGGTGATACAAAAAAGGTGTTTGAAGTAAAATCAGAACCTATAAAGCAAGAGAAAACATCACCTCAAAAAGATAGTGCTACCAACAATAAGCAAAAACCAGTGGTTAAGAATGCTAATAAACCCCAAAAGGGCATTTCTGGATTCTTCAGCAGGTCAGAAAGTACTTCAGCAAAGAAAACTACAAAAGACATCAAAAGTGCAGACATGGAGATTAATGTGAAATCGGAGAAAAAGGATACAAACATACACAATAATGTTGAAAAAATGGATGTAGATGAAAAAATTGAAAATGAACCCAAAGAAACAAAAGTTGATAAAAAGGAAGAAAAAACTTCAGCTAATAAAAATAAAGAAACTAATGGGGCTTCAAAAAATAAAGCTAAGAACCATAACAAGTCCCTAACTCAGATAAAAAAGAATGCTAAGGTTGATAAAAAACGAAAAAGAGTTTTATGTGTTTCTGACAGTGATAGTGATGAGGAGAAAAATGATCCATTTGTGGATGAAGATGATGCACACAATCAACAGATGAACATTGACTCTGAAGATGAGATACCTCCCACCCCAGCTGTCAATACTATTAAAGTAACTTCAGCCTTGTTAAACCCTAAGAAGAGGAGAAAGATTGTTAATAAAACCTACACTGATGAAGAAGGCTACATTTTAACAAGGAAAGAAGAAGTTTACGAGAGTTTGTCAGAAAATGAAGACATTACAGAAACCAAGGAGAACATCAAAACAGACATTCAGAAAGTTGATGAGGTTTCTCCTAAAAAGTCTGAATCAAAAGCAGAAGTATCTCCTAAGGGGAAAAAGACTGGAACAAGGAATAGTAAAAAGAAAATATCTCCACCACAGAAAGGAAAACAAGCCTCTATTATGAGTTTTTTCAATAAAAAATAATCTGCTCCAGTCAAATAAATCATGGTTGTTGTTGAGAGTTTGATATAATTCTCGTCTTCTTTCTTCGGCCTTTTGGCTCAGTTGCTCCTGTTGTACATATTTCATATTGATGGTTGTTAATTAATAAAATCATGACCTTCTGGTCCCAAAATGTAATAATGTGATAATTTTTATTTTCTTGTAAACTGTACCATTAAATAAAGTTTTGCAATATCTGGCTCATTTTTTATTTTTAGCAACAGCAACAATATTTCATTCACATCAAATCAAAAAAATCTAATCAATACCATACTAAGCCAAACTAGTAGTAAAAGTATTAGACAATAGAAATAGCTCTGAAAAAATAATATACCTACACAATACCTTTTTTTTTCTTTTTTTGTGGTGGGAAAATGCGTTACGCACTATCCCTGCGCCGTGGGGATGACGCAGAGGGTGTATGTGACTCTCCTCTCCCCTTCCTTTGTTCCAATTGGGCGGGAGGCCTACCCATTAAACAAAAACCCACCGGTATTCCCTCACCAGCCAAGTATGCGGATGCCATGGGAGCACTGAGAGACACCACGACATCCGCTGACCTACACAACTGTTTTTTTAACATTATGTAATAAATAACTGAATTAATAAAAATCTAAAACATATAATTAGGTTAGCTGGAAGAGATCCCTTTTTAGGGATAAGCTCACCTTTGTCCTCCTCTCTGTGTATTTGTATTTTTATGTTTAAGTGCAATAAAGAGTTTACATACATACATAATACTGTATACCTAGTGCGAAGACGCGTGATTTTGTCAAAATTAGCCATTAATGACATTGTAATAAGAACCAGGGCACGAGTCATCGTGAATGAATCTACCTATAAACATGTAATCAATAATCATTCACGATGACGCGTGCCGTCACGCGTCTAACTGGATGACACTAGGTATATTTTCTTTTGTAACAACCATATTTTTATGTAAATAAACAATGATTTTTATTCATCAGGCGGTGTTGCCAGTCGCTACACAGTGAGAAAGATGTCATTATTATGTACCTAACCTAACCTACCATTCAAAGGGGTTCCATTTTAATTGGCCCAAATCGTAGGTGCAACAAAAATATTTTATTATGGAATTTTGCTGCCCCCTAAAAGTGCCGCCCGGGGCGGGCTGCCCCCATCGCCCCAGTACGCTACGCCACTGCCCCCGGGATTGGAGACTCGGGGTGGGCCGCCTCTTCCGCCCCACTGTTAGTCGGCCACTGATGACTGATTAAACCTAAAGGTCAGTGGGTTAATTGCCTGGTGATATTGTAAGATCATTTTTTCATCACACTTGCTCGTAAGCAGTGTCATAACATGCAGGCTACCTTGGTTGCAACCCCCCAAATAGAACCCTCGACCTTAATGTGCTTGTCATGAAACCCGTGGTCGGTAAATGAGTCATTGCGCATACACATTTTCTTGTCATGAAGCCCTTGGTCGGTCGCATGAGTCAGTGCCCGTACTGATGGCGCTGCGCCGCGCCGCGTGCCCGAGCGCGCGCTCCTGCTGCAGGACTACATGGTCTACATGCACACGCACGTTGCGGCGCATGCTGAGGGAGGGGGAGGTAGAGGGCGGCGCTGCCAAGAGCACAGCCTAAGGTAAGTATCGCCAATATTTGGAAGAATTATATTTTTTCTTTTACAAATATAAAATTTTACTCGCAAATGTGATGAAAAACATTGTATGTCGCACGGGCGGTACTAGAATTACAAACATCGACTCATTAAAGCCCTCAGTCTTCGACTTCGGGCTTCTAATAGACTCTCGTTCGTAATTCCTTATTTACCGCCCTTAAGACACAATGTACTATTTTTTAAATGAAAAAACAAAAACTTGTTTTAGTCATTTTATTTGAGATACATCAGTGTTAAGCAGTATTATCTTTTCGTTCCGATGGCTACCACCCAGTTTGGATGCACTTGTACATCCACAAGATGCGAACATTTCGTGTTATATGTGGACGTCAAAACTTCTTGACTAGAAGCTTGCCTGTAACAAATAAGTTGATAAGTTTCTAAACAAAACTCATTGTCCACGCTACTACATTGAGGAGGGTTATATCATCAATCATCATCACTGGAGACTGGGGTAATACTCCCACTGCTGGGCACAGGCCTCCTCTCAATGAGAGGGCTTGGGTCGTAGCTCCTACGCGGGCCTAACGCTGATTGGGAACTTCACAAACACCATTAGTTACGTCGCAGGTTTGTACAGGTTTCCTTACGCGCAATGTCTTGCATCACCGTAAAAAGATCGTGGTAAAGTCCGAATGTCATTTCGCACATGAATTTCAAAAATCGAATTAAGTGCAAACCTGGGAACCCATTATCCACTGCTTGAGCATAGAGGTCAATCCACTAGGCCACCACAGCTTGTTATTATCTTCTATTTTAATTTTGGGTTCACAAGTCTAAAAACTATAAGGTCTCATTATTTACTCACTTATTTTTACAATGGTTGTCCCATACTACTTTGACGATGCCATCCATACCGGCGGAACACAGTAGCGCGTTGTCCGCTGAAGGATCGTTTGGGTCTGGCTGGACCCTGTTTGTGAGGGTAGGCCTCCCCACAGCAGACCAGTCAAGAGCGGTCACCTTACCATGGTGACCCCTATATTCGTGTATACAGGTACACGCCGCTAAATCCCATACTTTTATCTTCTTATCGTCACCTGTAAATATGACAACGAGACCCTAATAATAAGCCTCCACTGTCCGTTGTTATATATACCTTCATATTATGGGTATAACTGTATGGTTTGGACCCCTTTACGTGCCAGTCCGACTCGCACTTGGCTATTTTTTACTGGTGTGCCTCGAAACTTTGATGACCGAAACGTGTGCCGTTAAAACCAAAAGGTTGAAAACAAATAAAAAACTTTGACTACGATCACATCGTAAATTTGGGATTATCAAAAAAATACCAATGCTTTTTATTATTTTTTTGTACAGAAAAGTCAGTTATAAGAAGCCATATAACTCAATACTTTTTATTAAAAAAATATTATATCATAAGAAGAAACTGAAAACTATTTCGGTTGATGATGCCAGTTTACTCTAGTTCTGCCACACCAATGTTTGTTTCATTATCTTGATGCGTGATGATCTGTATGCGTTGTTGAGCTTATATTGATGCTGTATGTTGAGCATCAGCATTGTTTCATTTTTTTATCTGTGGCGGTGTGGGGAACTGTCAAGAATGACATTCTACGACGACACTTACTACCACTGTCCATGTGTAAATTGAGAAGAATTCTAATTTTCACAGAATAAAGCACATCTTGGATCGTCTACGACGAAGGTAATTGCTTATTTTTTGTGTAACAATTAGTAATAAATTAATTACATTAAATTAAAATTAAATAACTGGAGGAAACCATTTAACAAGGATTTTTATCTCAAAATGGTATTCGATTTACAATCCATACTTAGTCCATACTTAATATTATAAATGCGAAAGTAACTCTGTCTGTCTGTTACGCTTTCACGCTTAAACCGCTGAACCGATTTTGATGAAATTTGGTACAGAGATAGAATAGACCTTGGGAAAGAACATAGGCTAAGCATCTTTTATCGCGAAAAAGAGGCTTTTAAGGGGTTGAAATAGGGGATGAAAGTTTAATATGGTGGAAGTTCATCGCTGTCAAAGATAAAACCGTGACACTTGGCATTTAGGCACTTAATAAAAAATAAGTCGATATATGTTTGAGCTTTTTTGAAATTCGGCCTGAGTGTGAGGGGATGACAGTTTATATGGAAGGTCGTCATTATCGAAGATAAATTGATGAATCTTTATTAAACTTGCCATTTCAGCACGTAAAAATGCAAAAGTAACTCTGTCTGTCTCTCTGTTACGCTTTCACGTCGAAACCACTGAACCGATTTTGATGAAATTTGGTATATAGGTAGTTTGAACACTAAGGATCAACATAGGATACCTTTTATTCCAGTAGACGGCGCCACCGAGCGATAACCTAGATCCGCCCAGACGAAGTTTTAGGCATAAGCTAGTATATACATTATAAAAAAATAGACAACTCCAATTCTGCATACATAACCAAATTGAAAAAGTGTATAATCTCTGACCTTTTATGAGACTTAAATGAAACATAGATTTTGTGAATTGGGTTGAGTACCACCAGCCAGATACATGTCTACCACCCTAAAGTTGATAATCGTTTGCATGTCATAAAACAATAATGCCAATAGACTTGTCTGTCAACTTAAAAGTTCGACTTCAGAGACATATGTATGCATTTGATAGTAACTTGTTTAAAAACTGATAGACCACTTATTTGGCTGAACCTATATATAAATTGAACTGGTTTAGTATCTTCTCTTTTGCCAACCGTGTGTAATATCGCAGGAAGCCCATAGGTTCTGATAGTGACGTACCAGCACTGGCTAGGCAGGAGCCCGAGGGCGCGAATGCGAGCGCCCGCACGGCGCCGCGGTGGCCGCACAGCACTCGCATGAGACGCGCGTCGCAAACGGCCCACAACCGCACGCTGCGGTCGGCGCCGCCGGTCGCTATGTATGCCTCGTTCGGATGGAATTTTACACACTGAAATAAATAATACTCTCTGACTAAAGATGGTCGGGGATAGTTCAGATCCGCTCATCTGAGTTACGTCAATACCACGTTTCTGGACTAAAATACGTGTAGTTTTACAGGGCTTGGTTTAAAACGGCACCCGGGTGGACGCATGCAGCCCACAGCCGCACACTGCGGTCGGCCCTACAGGTCGCATTGCTATGTACGAGTATGAAATTTTACACACTGAAATACATAATACTCTCTGACTAAATATCGTTGGGGATGGTTCAGATCCGCTCATCTGAGTTACGTCCATACCGCGTATCTGCACTACTGTAGTTTTAGAGGACTTGGTTTTAAACGGCACCCGAATGCGGCCGGCCGCATACAACTCTTAAAGCCGCACGCTCCCTGCTGTGGGCAACAGGGGTAGGTATGCCTCATCCGGGTGGAATTTCATACACTGAAATACATAATAGGTACGACTCTCTGATCAATGACGCGAATAGACAGATCTTCGGGGATAGCGCAAATCCGCTCATTTACCATATGTAATGCCGAAATAATAAAACCAGAGCTAATTGATAACTGTCATGAATACGTATTCATGACATCCGCAAAGAGATCAATCTATCATATTTAGGCTGCATTTCCACTAAAGATGCGCGAGGATGCGTTGCGAAGAATGTGTTTGTCAGCTCTAGTGGAAACAGCTTCTGGGAAATTGCATACGTTTTTATAAAAAAAATAAAAAAAAAATATTATAAATGAAACAGACACAAAATTCAGATCTAAGACGTATTATAAAGTTAATGATTATATCATGGACAGGGATATTTGGAAATAACTCCGATCCGCATTAGCGATCACTTCAAATAGCGAACCTACTGTGTTAAAAATAAAGTTGTGTTAAATACTTGTGATGTATACATATCATTTAATAATATTGTAAATCTGTTTAAAAAAATATACCTTGTTGAGTTTCTTGCCGGATTCTTCTCAACAGAGGTTATTCCGAACCGGTGGTAGATTTTCTTTTTGACATTCATAAGTGCTTGTTATATCCTAAATTGAATAAAGATATTTTGACTTTTGACTTTGACAGTTTAGCGGAGCGGAGCAGGGAGATGTAAATGAAGAGCTGTTATTGGTTCATGAAAAACACATTCGAAACACATCCACGGACATCTCTGAAGAAAACGAAGTCTTATAGCATTATTTTATGTTTATTACTTACTGTAACATCTGACATATGCCCTACAAATACTCTGACTGGAAATGTTCTGTCCAGCGACCATAGCTTCGCTGTTTTGTCGTGGGAGCCAGTCACAATGAAGAGTCCATTTTTAGACACGTCCATGCACCAGATCGGGTAATTGTGCCCCCTGCAAATAAATTTACAAGGGTAATATAGCTATTATTGTACAGTAGGTAGCCTACACAAGACTTAGAATTTATCGAATAAATTTATAGTTTAGATGTCATTTCAGCAGACATGGGAGATAGATAATTATAATAGCAACTTAGAAAGTTGAAAGCTTTCGATGTTTTCATGAAATTAAACCATGAACTTTCACTGTCACACTTATTATCTGCAAAGTACTAAATTCGTGGCCTATTTCGTTTGTTTGCAGTGACCTAGTTTGTGACTCCGTATTACGGGCAGAAACGCAAGCACACACTAAACTTACAAACATTTAGTGTAGAACAACCCTCTGTTTGCGTTTGTAAAACAGAGTAGAGTACAGAGAAAAAATATTTATAAATTCGCCGTAATAGTGATATGTCCTTGCACGAAACTATTACACTACACTTATATACTACTAATTTACAACTATACCTAATACAAAAAATACGTAAGTACGAGTACCTACGCGAACGTAAAAGGTGATCATCTCGCTAAGCGAGCGCAAGGCGAACGAGTTAAAATCGAAACGTGCGGCGCCGACGGCAGCGCAGCCTTGACTTGCCTAAAGAAAACTTAATCCTCCTTAAATTATCAGTGTGTGCGTGCGGCGGGTGCGTTGCGTGCGTAGCGGCACCAAACGGCACGCACATATTTAAGCCGCGCGATGTACTTTTGTTTGTAGTGAACCACATCAAAGGCACTTGTCAAAAATTCCGATGAAAAACCTCTACTAGGGCGTTCTGTCAAACTAACCCCGTAACCTCTTGAAATATTCGGAAGAATTTGAAGGTACCCTTACCCTCTATAATAGAGTTCCATGGCCGACTGACTGATAGAGAACGCGCACTCTCATTCACTGAAGCTAGAAACTTGAAAATTGCCGAGCACATTCCTTGAGATTTTTTTGTATTTCCTATGATATACAGGCCTAAGGTAATCAAACCCAAGCCCGCGGGCCGCATTGTGGCCCACCAAAACATTTGAAGTTGCCCGGCAATGCTGCTCCGACTTGCTCCATCAGCATTTCTTTCTATATAATTTAGCAGTTAAATATTTCTAGGAGTGGTGGCCCGGTGCCATCTTAACCTTTAAAGAATTTGCCCATCTATAAAATATTGATATAGACCAGGGATGGGGAAACTTTTTCCTTCGCATATACTAACGAAATATATGGCGGGACGAGTTGTTGCATTTTTGGCTATGTTATTTACTGAAACACTAATTTGGCCATTGCCAATGAGAATTAAATTTTGTAACAATACGAAATCTTCTCTTGATTTTTGTTTGATGGTCGCGGGCCGGATGTCAAGCCTTCGCGGGCCGGAGATGGCCCGCGGGTCGCAGTTTCTCCATCCCTGATATAGACCTTCAGGGTGCTAACTACAGCCTAATACTTCTCAATTTTAAATGAGATCTGCAAAACTGAAATGAGATTGCTGGCAAGGATAGCATTTTTTTATGGAGGAAGGTGGCTTAACACCTACCTATAAATGGAGGCGCAGGAATAATCCGACAGTCTCCATGCGCGCATGCTGCAGTCATGCGAGGCTGACAGCACCAGCTCTTCCCTCGACAGCACGCTCACCGCCTGGACGGGCCCCGAGTGACCCCGCAGTGGCAGACCGGTGCCAATTTGCCTAGAAATAAATTATCAATAAAACCACACGGAATTCGCTTTGTTTGGAAATGGTTGCATGCTTAGCATAGCTTTGAGAATGAACTGGTAGGGCCTTTTTTAAGGCCTAACATCCTAAATTTAGGACATACGTCGAAGCAAATGTCAGCCTTTTTTGACTCATATTAAGTTTCAAATTGTAATGATCGAAATGTTGACGTGGTTCTTACGACAACAGAGTGAAAAGCGTTAGTATTTTGTGTGTTGATTTATGTGGAAGTGGTGGTTTTGGCATGAAATACAATGAGGGCTAAAAGACAGGCGAAATATCGCTAGATGGCGTTAGTACATCTCACTGCTGGGCACAGGCCTCCTCTCAAAATGTGCGGATTGAGAACTTCACACATACCATTGAATGACTTCACATGTGTGTGCACCTCACGATGGTTTCCTTCACCGTAAAGCTCGTGGTATATTTCAAATGTAATTTCGCACATGAATTTCGAAAAACTCAGAGGTGCGGGCCGGGGTTTGTACCCACGAACCTCTGCTTGAGGGGCAATAGATCAAACCACTAGGCCATCGGCGTTAGTATCGTGAGGTTTTTGGACGTTACGGTCTCGCTTGCGATTGGCTCATTTAGTTATTAGCCAATCGCAAGTAAGACCATAACTGTTCAATTAATGATTTAAATCAGTTCATCTTCAGAATCAGGTTGTGTTGCTCTGAGGGTGAACTCTGATTGAGCTCGAAACGCGTCAGCGTAATGTGGCGGTAGTGATAGTTGGGTTAGTGTAATTTGTGTGTTCCTACTTTGTGTGTGTGTGTGTGTGTGTGTAAAATCCCTAAACTTGTGTCTTCTAGTTTCTTCGGGATGCGGTCTTCAATAAAAAGCGGACTGTAGATTTTTGCTGGTATAATTCGGAATTAAATTGTAAGAACGTTACAGTCGTTATGAATTTGAGAATTCAGAAGGTAACAAGAATGATAAGTAAATTTTATACAAAACTTGTAATGTTGCTATATAGAAAAATATCAACACAAACACTCCATTTAACGCAATTGAAGAAAAATGAGTTTTATATTGATTGTAATTGGTTTAAACATTTATTTATAATTATTAGACTAACTACATTTAAGTAGCTTTTATATAGATGATTTTGTATATACTTTTAATAATGAAAAATTAAATAAGAATTTAGGATAAAAAATTAACTAATTTTTTAACGATTCTTAACAGTGTGTGTGTGTGTGTGTGTGTGTGTGTGTGTGTGTGTGTGTGTGTGTGTGTGTGTGTGTGTGTGTGTGCGTGCGTGCGTGCGTGCGTGCGTGCGTGTGTGGGTGCGTGCGTGCGTTCGTGTGTGCGTGCGTGCGTGTGTGTGTGTGTGTATGTTACTCCTCTCCATGAAGACCACGATATAAATTTTGGGAATTCCCAGGAGAATTTTGTAAAATCCCGGAATTTCAATTGCAACTACCAGATCGAATAGTTTACGCATGCGAAGCCGCGGGTAAACTCTAGTTGTTTATAGTTCATTGATAGGAACCTCCGCAAAGTAACACCTGGTTGAATAATTGATTCAATAATTACTTGGGCTAAAGTCCCTGTTCGGAAAGTTTAATTTTCATGGGTAGATAGCCTGGTGGAATATTGCGTTTTCATCTCTAGGGTGGAAAGTAATTTTAATAAAAAAAACGATTAGCCAAGGAGTCGAAGATAATTAAATTATGTCAATGACACTTTTTTTCACGTTTCGGCATGGGCAATAGATGCACGTCGTGACCAAGGAGCTTATATACAACACTGGAGGTTGAACGCCGAACATCCGTTTGAAACAAGAAATTTGATCTTTATTACGTCACGAACACGTCCATCTCTTTCTTTAGTTAGGTTAAGAAAGAGATGGAAGTCATTCGTGAAATGTGAAAGACAGAGATGGAATATATAAATAAGGAATAAAGGTCAAACTTCTTCGTTCGGCGTTCAACCTCCAGTTTTGTATATAAGCTCTTTGGTCGTGACCAACTCGATTTTTTTTATAGTCGGCCGTGGCAAGTGGCGTACCTTTGGGAGGTTGGATATAAGTAAATTAAATTTATTATTATTCTCATTTTTTGTGGTATTTTACTTTCCTCACCGTCGAAATGAAAAGTAGTGTCTAACTCGGGTGAAATTACCCATTTCCCCTCGACCTATTGGCGCCCTCACAATACCTCGGGTGAAATGGGTCACTTTCCACCCTTGGTTATCAATCTACTATTATATGATTTTTTGTTATTTCAAAGTGTCTTACAAATTGTGATGATCCACTGCTGCCTCAGGCTCTGGCGGCACATTGCAGGCCAGCTCCATTTCTGATATGTTGCAGTTTATTTTTCGCTTCACATTGTTTTGGCCAAGATCCCACAATCTGATTTCAGAGTTACTGAATCCACCGCAGAGTAAATTACAACCTGGATCTGTTTTTGCACATACCAAACTGAAAAAATATAAATATAACAGTAGTTTAGTTTTTCGTAATGAGATAAGCCAAGTAGATAATAGACTTCCTTTAATACTCACTATGTGTCCGGTGCAGCTATCTTATACAATTTTAGAGGTGCTGTTGACTCCCGTACTCCTTTAATGGCATCTTGCAAGTCCCTCAGTTCCTTGTCCACACTCTGATATTCAGCATGACCATTGCATTTAGAAAATATGTCTAAAAACATTTACGTTTAGAAAATATATGTACCAATATTGATTTTTAAATTAAGTTTTGAATAGATAGATACTTTATACTAACCATTTGAAGTAACTTTTTCTTCTGAATTTGTTCTTATATTCATGCCTTCATCAAGATCATCTTCATCTTCCTGGAAAGGAAAATTTAATTTTTGCTCAAGTGACTTTCATTTTGCGTGCTTTTTCAGCTAGGGTGAAACTATTTTTATCCATTAGTGTCCTTGCAACTCAACAAAATAATGGGTATGTACAGTTGCAAACAGGGATTGTTGAACCACTTGCTGAACAATCTCGGTTCACAATGGGATATACCTATCATTGCACAGCTCTGTCAAGACAACTTTGTGTGTCCTTTGTACATAAGGGGTAATGTTACAGACTGACATTGACTTAAATCCAAAAGGGTTATGGTTGTAAAGTATTTTGAAATAATTGAATATTTACTCACGGAATCTTTTTTTTTATTGTCACTGTTAATATCTATGTGGAACCAAGTCTGCAAAATCTGGATTAATAGGATGTGGCTATTTTTCGCTAAGTATGCCTTTAACATGTTTAGTGCACTAGGTGACAGGTATATGTCATATTTACATGATCTGAAATGTTAAATATAAATGATTACTAACCACATATTAAAACTGCTAAACATTGCAAAGGAATATTTCTTCCTCAACAAATAGCAAGCATTAACAAATAACTTAAACAGCATACAAAAATTTTATAACAAAAAATGGCGACTACAAAAAACAATGAAAATAATTTTCTACCAGTCTGAAGTCGGTGCCTCAGCACGAGCCAGAAGGAGTGCTATAGTCGCCTACCTCACCTACGCACTACGTATTGGGCTTCAATCACTCCTGCTGGCTCGTGCTGAGGCACCGACTTTAGACTGGTAGAAAATAATTTTCATCGTTTTTTGTAGCCAGTTCAATTTTTTATATATTTTTATTATAAAAATTTTTTTTTGATAAAATTAATCAATAAGTTAAAAGTCAAGATATCTTAAGAGCGTTTATACCTGCTGAGCTGGCAATGTTGCATTTTTGTTAGTTTTTCTCGAGTATTTCATAAAAATTGAATGAAAATTAAAAATGTTTTCTGATAAAACACTTCTTAATATATAAGATAATGTATCTACTCCAATAATTTTTTGTGATAGACTTTTATATTCCTTAAAAACACAACATTATTAATTTTCATTTAATTTTTATGGAATAATCGAGAAAAACTAACAAAAATGCAACGTTGCCAGCTCAGCAGGTATAAACCAGTACATACATTCTTAATTCAATTTAGGCTACAACAAGTACATGATAATATGAATGTCAAAAAAATGTCTCAGAAACCTGTCAGAAAAATCTCTGTTGAGAAGAATCCGGCAAGAAAATGAACAAGGTATTTTCTCAAGCAGATTTCTTTTGCACTGTCTTGCTAATTTAAACAAGACAGTGCAAAAGTTTTCAGTTTTCACTTTACTTTGGCCTCATCTCTACTTTACATCAGGTGAGACCGGGGTCAATCAGTTTTATGTAAAAAACAGTATCAAATCAATGTGGTGATCCCTTTACATAAATAGTTCAAAATTTCTATTTTTACAGCCAAGTAAAAATCAATAATTGTAAGAATAACTGCCAAATGTAGTTATGGTGTGGAGTACAAGTTTTACAGTGAAACAATAACTTTTAATTGATAATTGATATAATTTACAAAATAATAATACTGAGAGTACTCATCTAGGTTTATAGAACCATGTAAATATTTAAAAAAAAACAGGACTTATGATGATCATGATATTTAGTTACCTGAATGCTGCAATGGATGGCCTTGTTTCTACTTCCTGCAGTGTGTATATTGATCCAATATCATCCAGTAGCTGGTTCATGAAGTCTTTTTCAGGAGTCTCATTATCAATTGTGCCGTTTTGTAAAGAGTTAAACAGTTGTTCAAGACTATTTGGTCTATACAGTGCTGATGGCAGGTTTCCATCAATAGGTTGGTGGTATGATAGATCTTTTTGAGGAAGTGAGACTGAGTGTCTCTTCAAAAAACATTTGGGCTGCACTGCCATGGCCACCTCGGAGCATTTCCAGATACATGTGGCAGAGTAAGGGTGTCAATAACCCGAAGAGTTCATTTTTTACATTTTCAACTTTTATTTCCTTTATGAAGTTGAGCAACCTATAGTTAAAAAAACAAAAAAGTGATTTTACTATAAAACAATAAGGTAATATTGTGAGTCAAGGAGTCATTCATCTCGGGACAGGGTTGGACTAAAGCAAAGGAGGTCCCGACTACATAGGTTAGGCTAGGTTAGTGTTAAAGTTATATGGGCCCCCTTTGCTTTAGGCGGACCCGGGACAGGCCTCTCAGAATAAAAGGGTTTGGGCCGTAGTTCCCATGTGGGTCCAGTGAGTATTATATGATTTAATGCTTTGTAAACAAACATGGTAGAAGTTTTACGAGCTTTACCTGGTGTATTGTACATCATAATGTCCTGGGTCGTTGTTGATGCAAGAAAATAATATCGAGTTGGCGCGACTTGCTTCGCACTGAACTATCGTAGATACGGCCATTTGTTCAACACTTTGGCTAATTGAATTGTTGTTGTTAAAAATGTCAGTATCCTGAAATTCAAAGCAAATAATGTGTTCTATACGATGTTCACAATTTTAGTCCCCGAAATGAATGTCAAACACAAAGAAGAGCTCCGAAAAGCTTCAAATATTTTTTTCTAACTACCTGCTTTTAAAAGGCATTAACCGAGAACTTACAGGGTAGTTACGGCGCTCTAAATAAGATGTAACAGCTGCTTTTACCGCATCATTTCTCGTTTTTTTCATTAACGACATTATTTTCGAATCAAATGAATTTTCGCTGAAATAAATAAATAAACAACACGCAACACGTCAGTCAAACGTCAAGGAGACCACAGAGTAGGTAGAGTAAAATAAATAAAATAACAGACTACTAGAGAGAGATACTACATACGTATAACAAATAAAATATAGTAAATTAGCACAGATTAAAAAATATAAGTTTATCTTGCATAAAATCTGTATTGGAATAGATAGACATAAACCTAAACCTATGGACCGGAAATACCTGCAAAATACGTGTGCATACCTAAACATGTCGCATAAAATGGCGCTCAAGGGTTTTGCGTGATATCGATTTCGAACCAAAATATTTGATATCGATATTCGAATTATCAGCGGCTAATACTTTGAGCAGCAACATAATGGTATCAATATTTTGTGTTTCTTTTTGGAAAATAAGTTTGATATTTTGGTATTGCTTATTTAATATGTCCAGTAAAACACTTATAGTCCTCGAAATACACTTTATTCAGCTAGGGAGCTGTGCTTGCATGCATACATGGGAATGTGTGTGTCTACCCTACATCAATCACCTTTTATTATAAAAAGCAAGAGAGTTCTACCCACTTAATTATAATGTACATAACATACCTTCCCCCCAAGTAACTGTACTCTAACCATAACAATATAAAGCAACAACTTATAACAAACACATTACATTACAACTTACAACAAGAACAATATCAAGCACCTACTTATAACTTCTACCAGGCTTTTCATAGGGTAATGTAGAACGGTATTTGGGTTTTTTAATTACTTTCCCTCCAGTTTGACTTGGTTCAGGAGTAGGTATTCCTAACATCTTTGCCCACTGATCTGCGCTAGGTATTTCAATAATACCCTCTTCCTGATTCCCATCTTCACTGATTACCACAACCCCTCTGTCTTTCTCCTGGGCATTTTCTGTTTCTGGCACCGTTCCTTTATCCTCTATTTCTTCGCCTCTTACTACTTCTTCGCCTCTCACTACTTGTTCGCTGGGTGGTTCCGTTTCTTCATTCGAATCTGCATTCTGTGCTGTTTTAATTAACTGGTCCATGTGCCTGTTGACTATTGAACCATCTGTTGCTTCCACGCGGTAACTCGATGGGCCCCCTTTCGAAAAAATTTTCCCTGGTAACCATCTGGGGCCATTACCATAATTTCTATACATTATATTATGTCCAACATTGCTTTGTCGCACTTTTTGGTTTGCGTTCCTGTCAATTTGCTCTTCCACTTTTTTATTGCTGACATTATCCGGGTGGATAGTATCCAAAAGTGTTCGTAGCTTCCTGTTCATCAGCAATTCCGCCGGGCTCTTATTTGTCCCAGAGCATGCTGTAGCTCGTAATCCCAGGAGCATGTTCGGGATGCGAACTTCCCACGGTACATTATCCATTTTCCGAAGTTTATTCTTCACTGTTTGCACCATTCTTTCGGCTAAACCATTTGTAGCTGGATGGTAAGGCGCTGTTTTTACATGTTTTATATTATTCGCCTTTAAGAAACGCTCCATTTCGCCGGATACGAACGATGTACCATTGTCGGAAACGATCATTTCGCATAAGCCGTGGGTAGCAAACAGTATACGTAAGTGTTTTATAACAGTAGCCGAGGTCATATTGGTGACCATAAACACTTCAGGCCACCGTGAGTAAGAGTCAACTGCTATCAGGAAATATTTGTTCTGAAATGGCCCCGCAAAGTCAACGTGTATCCTAGACCATGGTCTGGTAGGCGTGATCCACTCGTGATTTGTTTTAGGAGGCATGTGCCGGTTTTCTAGGCACTTTGAACAGTCTCCGATCAGTCTCTCAATGTCTTCGTTGAGCTGAGGCCACCATATGTAGCTTCTTGCCAGGGCCTTTGTCTGTACTATGCCGTTATGAGTACTATGAAGTACCCGAAGTGTGGCTTCCCGAAACATGGGTGGAATAACTACACGACAGCCTAACAGGATGCAATCTTCCTTTAGCGACAATTCGTCTCGATGTAGCCAGTATTTACGTAAGTCACTATCATTTACTTTGGTTGGCCAGCCACGTTGTATGTGATGAACAACTGTTGCTAATACTTTATCTTTTTTTGTTTCTGCTGCGATTTGTTCTGCATCGAACGGAAAATCCTGCGGTGCTTCTGCCATCAGTAAAATCTCCCCAAGTTCTTGTTCTGGTTGATCCGGCACAGGTTGTGGCCAACGACTTAATCCATCAGCATTGCCGATTTGAGAACCCGGTTTGTACATTATCTGGTAACTGTGTGCAGTTAATGCCAATCCTATTCTAGTTAATCGTGGAGACATCATGCTTGGCATAGGCCTTTTTGGGTCGAAAATACCAAGCAATGGCTTGTGGTCCGTTACTATTGTAAAGGATCGGCCAATTAAATAGTTATGAAACTTTTGAATGCCGAACATGATTGATGCAGCCTCTTTGTCCAGCTGCGAATAACGCCGTTCATGTGTATGTAACGTTCGAGAGCTCATTGCAATTGGGCGCTCAATTCCGTCTTCAAAAATGTGCGATAGCACTGCACCAACGCCATATTCAGAACTGTCACAAGTAAGTACTAGAGGTTTGTGTAGATCGTAATGAACTAGCGTTAAATCAAATGACAATAAACGTTTTGCCTTGTCGAACGCTACTTGTTCCGTTTCAGACCAGTACCACGTCCTAGCCTTATCAAGCAGCCGATGTAAAGGCTCCAGCATCGTTGCTTTGTGTGGTATGAACCTTTCATAAAAATTATAGAGCCCGAGAAAAGCTTGCAATTCCTGCACGTTTTGTGGTGCCGGTGTGTTCATTATAGCCTCCACTTTGCTCGGAGCTGGATGTATACCCTCTGCGTCTATTACGTATCCCAGGAATTCTACTCTCTGTCTGCCCAACTTACATTTATTCTTGTTCAACCGTAGTCCTGCTTTCTGTATACGTGTGAGTACCGCATCTAAACGCTGCCACATTTCGTTTTCATTTTGACCCGAAATAATAATATCATCGATCAGAACTGCCACCCCTTGGATGCCTGCCAGTAGAGCTGTCATCAACCGTTGAAAGATACCTGGGCTCGCTTTGACTCCGAATGCCAGGCGGTGCACTGAATATAAACCCTTGGAGGTGTTTAACGTGAGTAATTTCGCCGTGGAGTCGTCCACCGTTACCTGCGTATAAGCTCGGTCCAGGTCTAGGGTTGAAAAATATTTGCCTCCGGCTATGGTCGCGAAGACTTCATTGGCGGTTGGCATCGGATACGTATCCGATTCGGTGGCTTGGTTCACCGTACTGCGATAGTCTCCACATAACCGGATGTCCCCTGTCTTCTTAACAATCGGCACTACGGGCGTCGCCCAGTCGGAAAAAGATACCGGACGGAGTACCCCTTCCTGAACCAATCTATCTATCTCTTTTTCGACACGATCTTTTATCGCATACGGTACAGGCCGAGCTTTAACAAATTTAGGTGTCGCCCCTTGCTTCACATGAATAGCTACCGGTTCTCCTCGGTAAGTACCGAGTCCTTCTTTAAATACCTCTACATGTCTATTAATCATTTGGTTAGCATCGTAAGAAGTTGACACGTAATTAACGTTTAATGTAACATTTAACGGCTCGAACCAATCACGCCCTAAGAGATTCGGCCCTTTGCCTTTCGCAACAAAAACATCTAAATCACGAGTAATGTCTTTGTACTGCACTCGAAGCGTCGCCCGACCCAGCAGCGCGACTGGTGAGTCGGTCCAGGTGCGCAGCGCCAGCGGCGGCGGCTGCAGCGGCGGGCGCGGGTGTTCCAACGCGCGCCACGTGCGCTCGTTCACCAGCGAGAAGCTCGCGCCCGTGTCCACCTGCATGTCCGTCGGCGTGCCGTTTAACGTCACGACCACTTCGTAAGGCGGCACGCGGCTGACGCGGACGCCGCCCACGTTGTATATGCCACCGATGTAATCGTCCTTGTCCTCCTCCGTGTAGTGAACTGCTTTGTAGCCGCGTTTCTTTTTGGCGATACAAATTTTCTCCAAGTGTCCTCTTTTCTTACAAAAACGGCACACTGCGTTGACGAAACGACATTCTCCGCCGTGGTGGTCCCCGCACCTGTAGCACAGGCGAGTGACCGCCTTTGCCTGCACGGCGTTGACGTCCATCGCTTCCGGCTGCGCCGTCGATGTCGACGCGGCGTGTGTGGGTGCGTCAGGGGTGCCGTTCGCTCCGTAATTAGTCACTATCATACGAATGTCTTTCACCGCACTCTCCGATGATAGCATAGCATCCACGACATTCTGGTAGGTGAGGCCGTCTTTTTTTAATAGTTCGTACTGCAATCTATGGTCGCTCATACCGCACACTAGTCGGTCGCGTAACATACGTTCCAAGTCGCTGAAGTTACAAGACGAACTAATCTTTCGTAAGTCGGTTATATATTCGGATGCCTTCTCTCCTTGACGTTGATCACGCTTGTAAAATTTATAAGACATGGAGATTTCATTGGGTTTCGGGCTGTAATGTTTGGTTAAAACAGTTTCAATGTCACCAAATGTCACATCACTAGTTTTGCTCGGTGTAATCAACGCTAAACAAGTCTCAAACACTTGTGCACCACACACAGTAAAGAAATTAGCTTTTTTATCCTTATCAGTGTCAATACCGTTTGCTAAAAAGCAATATTTTAACCTGTCCAAGTAATTGTCCCAACTGTCCACTTGAGGATTAAACTCATTAAACTTCACGGATTTTTTTGACATTTTGGTTTAAAAAGTTCACTTTTACACTTCGTCGCCACTAATATGTCCAGTAAAACACTTATAGTCCTCGAAATACACTTTATTCAGCTAGGGAGCTGTGCTTGCATGCATACATGGGAATGTGTGTGTCTACCCTACATCAATCACCTTTTATTATAAAAAGCAAGAGAGTTCTACCCACTTAATTATAATGTACATAACATTATTATTATTTAATTAATTGTGAAATAGTGAGAACATTTATATAGGTTTCAGTTGTCTTTTATTGTATTTTATTATTTTTGACATTTTATGATTTATTTATTTTTGTTTTATAAATACATGTATAACACACACATATATATATATATATATAGTCCTGTTTGAAATTCACTTTGTTCATAATTATTTTAACATTATTATTACATAGGTAATTTTTATTTCCAGAACAATACAGGTCCAAATTTAACTGCATATAATTACAAGAAGACTAGTAATATAACATTGTTTAGAAATCATAAGGTGTAGAGATATCTCGAAAATTTTAAGTAGTTACTGAAATATTGATGAAAAGAAAAAAAAATAATATGTGCGACTAGTTATTGGAAAAATAATCGAAAAAAAAATTATTGAGGTTGTAGCTAGTGTTATTCACATAATTCACAATACAGAGCAGTAAAACACATAAAGGGCGGAAAGATTGTTCGTTCGTCTGCCCGCGCCAAAAGCCAACTAACTCCACTGACATCTCTCCCGAGCTGTCAAAACTATCAAAACGGCGCGCATGCAGGCGACCAGCGGTTGTAGACCCGCGGCTCAGTCAGTTATGAAGCGAGCCGGGGGTCTTCCTCGATTAGCTCTAGGCGGGAGCTTCGTAACGTCAGTGTCACACGCTATAAGGTTTATTAATTACTTTGCACTTTGCAATGTCTATTAACAGGAGATTTTTAGCATGGCCACAATAATCACAAGAAAATTTTTTATTGCGAGTTTAAACCATATTAAGCCTACTGATAACTAATACGACACAAGTGGAAAAACATGTAACCGAACGTGCAAAAGAAAGCTAGGCTTGTTTCAGAGACTTGCACGAATTAAGTAGCGCGTGATTACCTTGTGCTGACTAAATTAAGCAACAACGTTTTAAATGCCCTTTATTCGTAAAAAAATTAAAATAATACAAGATTTTTTTAATTTACATTTATCATCAACTCTCTCATGTTACAAATATCGAATATAGCGAATCTAATGTCTAAAGTTCTTTTGAACTGCGACTCTTCATAATGCAACAAACAGATGTCCAGTTTCTCATGCCGTGGATTTATTATCTGCGCCTGCGTAGTTCTACTTCCGCACTAATACATCATTTTCAGGGAATCTGTAAAATTAGAACAGCCATCAGTCAAAAACCATGGACGAAATGTACAGTTATTTCAGTTCTACTTATGTCGATATTCAGCACAACACTAAAGAAGATTGTCAATTTTACCAAATTAAATGGAACTAAAATACAACATTAAATGGCAAAAAAATCTGCAGCATATCTTTGATGGAAATGATAAAAGCGTAAGAAAATTAATTATTATTATGTAAATATTACCATGAAACTTGCTCGTTTGCCATCCAGTCGAATAAAAAAAAATGAAATGGCACTATTTGATGGAATAACGGCAACTATTATAAAGAGTCAAAACCGCTTGATTTCTCGTTTTCCAAAAAGAACACTGTTCTATAGAACACAAAGTCATATTGCGTTTGCATCACTTGATGTTCACAACACGAAACCAAACTTAAAATTATTTTTATAACACTGAAAATCACCAAAAACTCCGTATATAGTATGTTTACTTGACAGCTCACGCTCACGTACTACAACAAAGCGTCTGTCGCATAAGATGGCGGATGGCAAGATGGAACGTCACTCACTTGCTCGTAATGACAAACCATTGGCGAGTTAGAATAAATAAATGTCATGCCATCTTTGTTTTCATTTCATAGGCCGACCCGACACACCTTAGAAACAAAGAGATATTACGTGTTTTTTTATTTCTACATCGATTTTACACATAATTTGCATAACAAAATGTATCTATAGTAGAATAGCGCCTCTATGTATTTACTTCCTCTGAGGTATTGGTCTTTGTAAAGTTGGCTAAATGTATCTCTTACTATTTTTGTCAGAGATATAGCTTTATTACCCGACTGATTTTTCGTTACGTTCTAACGCCTCTACTCTGTAAATGTTGTTCAATTGTTTTTAAGTTATCTGCATGCATTGATGTTTTCGATGTTTTGCGTTTGCGGCGTGCGAGCGGGATTTTTTCTTGCACGGCATTCGTTTTTCTGCGTATCGCGCGTGTGATAATACCTTAGTAATATTGAAGTCTTTCCTTTATGGGCAATAAATCTAAACTCTAAAAGCCGCCATGGATGAAAAAGTAAAAAAGTTTTGTCCGAATTGCAGCCAGCTTTACCGTTTATCATGTAAGTGAATTTAATTTAAACTTTTGAGATAAGTAGGTAGGTCACATAGATATAATTATACGCTTTGCATATTTAATCTATTCGTTCTTAGTGCCTACGTTCTATTTTTTTATAAGACGTGCCTAAAAGTTTGTTTCCGTCCGTTCCGATTCGTACTGTACAGTTCCTAGTATTTATAAGTCCTCGGAATGTTGATAACAAATATTGAACGCCTCAAACAAAACAAAGGTATACCTACTAATATAAGGGACTTCCCTCTTCTGGCTGAGTACCAACTTATTTGGATGTGTGTAATAGGTGATATGAATGAAATGAAGTAATGATACTTTTTAGGGTTCCGTAGCCAAAGGGTAAAAACGGGACCTTATTACTAAGACTCCACTGTCCGTCTGTATGTCCGTCTTAATTTGTCTATCACCAGGCTGTATCTCATGAACCATGGTAGCTAGGCAGTTGAAATTTTTATATATTATGATGTATTTCTGTTGCCGCTATAAGAACAAATACTAAAATCAGAATAAAATAATTGTTTTTTTTTTCCCTGATATTTTAACGAGGCTTTAACACACCAAATGTGACTATGTCAGCCTCATGGGGAGCCTCAGATGTATACACCATACATACAGACAGATATTACACTCTCCCTTGCACTGAAACCACGTCTCTGGATGCAAAGGCCCGTCAAATGAATCTGTAAATTCGCATTGCTTCTTCTGAAAGCGGTCAACTGAGAACTAAATTTACACCTCCATTGAACAAGCCCATACCACCCAATAATTATTTAGGTTGGCTTCCACACTACGAACATGGCCTTTATTGCCGTTTTTGCTTGATATTAATAACTGCGAAAGGTAGAAGGTAGATGCTTGAAATATTCGTAGAATATTTAATTGTATATTCACTTTTGAAATAAATAATTAAATTATAATAAAATAAATATTTGAGGGGGCTCCCATACAACGCACATGTTTTTATGCCGTTTTTTACTAATGTCTAATGTTGTATGTATAGATAATGGTATGGAACCTTTTATGCGCGAGCCCGACTCGCACTTGGCTGTTTTTTTTATAACTTACTAGCAACCCAGCTCCTCTTTGCATGGGTGCAAAAACCGGCCAAGTCGGACGCGCGCACAAAGGGTTCTGTACCATTATACATTAGACATTGGCAAAAAAAAACATGTTTGTTGTATGGGAGCCCCCCTTAAATATTTATTTATTATTTAAAATAAATTATTTATTTTTAAAGTGAATATACGACTAAATATTCCTATTACTGCTAAATATGCCATTACTAATTTAAGTAGCCTGTATAGTGTCCCACTGCTGGGCAAAAGCCTCCCCTCTTGACCTCCACAACTCTTGTTCTGACGCAATGTCAGGCCATTCCTTTGCTTACGCCGTTATTAATATCGAGCAAAAAACGGCGAAAAAATCACGTTTGTTATATGGGAGCCCCCCTTAATATTATTAAATTATTTTATTCTGTTTTTAGTATTTGTTGTTATAGTGGCAACAGATGTAGATAATCTGTGCAAATTCTCAACTGTCTAGCTATCACGGTTCATGTCATGAGATTTTCAATTCAATTTTTAGAAAAAATATAGCTCCATCGATACTATCGATGATGTCATGAGATACAGCCTGGTGACAGATGGATAGACAGATGGACAGCAGAGTCTTAGTATTAGGGTCCCGTATTTATGGTCCCGTATTTATCCTTAGGGTGTGGAACCCAAAAAAAGAGGCTTAATAATAAATAAATGTATAATCAATGGCAACAGCTTCATATTTTTCACCACTTTTTCCCAAAGCGAGGGGATAATGCTCTCACTATTCGTTCTTTTCATTAAAATATTTAAAATTATTCTTGATTTCAGGTTTTGCACCTCATCCAAAGGGGAATATACCCTTATTCCTCTCCTGCGGTCATACAATTTGTGAAACATGTGTCACCAACATTGTCCGATTTGCAGAGCCTATTGAATGCAAAGTCTGTCATCAGAGCACTGATATTAAAACAAAAGATGTGACAAAACTAGTTCATAACAAAAAGGAATTTTATAAACACTTTCCTGTTAACATGTTCATGCTTGGTGAACTTACAATGGAGGTCTTTATGGTAAGATGTGATATGAATGAAATACATATGTTTATATTGCATGCCTTCTCTAAAGTCCAGCTTAGACCTCAGACCTGCAAGAAAATTTGTGCAAGTTGCATACATGGCGAGGCTGTAAAGCAAATGAGTTTGGGGTGGTCAGTTGAGCGCAGCATTGTAATTTAACTTCCAAGATTTTTCTTGCAGATTTAAACTGGGCTTAATAATGCTGCAGAACTGCAGCTAACTACTTTATCTAGGGATTTTTGTTCCATATATTTTGTAATAATCTAGTCAATGTGATGAAATGGGTCGATCAACTTTTCCCTGTACTGCGTTGCCATGGTTACGTCCCGTGGACAACTCTTTAAAAGCATGAGTTTCTCCATGTTTTCTGTGGTTATAATTCATAGAGCGTACATTTTTGTCGTAGTTACAAGCCCATTATTTAATGGACAATCTCCTAAGTACATTAGTAGCATATATCATAACAGTTTTTTTAAGAAACTCCGTCTCTTGGACAACGGGACAGAATAAAAAACCATAAAAAGTTGATCTACCCAAATAAATAATAACAAATGTTATAAATAAACATTTTAATTTTCAGGAGTCAGACTCTAAAAAGGATAACAGTGACAATTGTTTTGTTGACATCAAGTCTATAATACAGAACGCTGACTGCGCTTCTGGTAAATTTTACCTTTTTTATGTAATGTAAAATAGTGTTATGCTAAGTGGCCATTTTGATTGCTAGGAGGAGTAGGATTTTTAAATCCACAATGACATATACACCATGTCCAATAAATTTGCATACAGTTTTGATTTTTGATAAAACAAATGTATGAATAGTTAATATAATAAAAACTATATCTTATTAATGCCACACGTATATACATCTTATCTTATATTTAGGGGTCCTTGCGGATACACTTCGACCCGTAGGGATCTTTTGTGTAAATTCGTATATACATTATTTACAATAAATGTTTCAGGATAACTCCACCTTTAACTTTTTTACCAGCTTCAAACGTTTCACGAATGAATCACACGCGGCACGCACAGCTTCCATTGGCATTCGTTCCAAATGTGCTTGATAACCTTTTTGAAATGATCCAGGTTTGCGATTATATAATCATGTAGTTTTGAAAGCATGTACAACCATCCGAAATAATCTAATATGTTTAAGTCTGGAAAACTGGGTGGCCATTCATGTTACGGCAAAAAATCCGTCAAATTAGCCTGACACCAAGCTTGAAAAGGGTTTGTTGTGTGTGAAGGAGCTTCGTCTTGTTGGAAAACATAATATTCATTCCCAAACATACTTTTTAAATTCGGGGCAGTAATTTTCTCCAAAACCTTCGGATTTATCGCCTCTATCGGCGCCGAAACGCCTATATCGATAAATGCTAAAGGTAGGTACCCCGCCTACAAACTGGACCTCACACCATCATCGATGGCGAGCTCTGGAACCTAGGAACATTCTTCTAGTTGTCTGGAATGTCTTCTATCATGGTGTCCAGAATTGATAATTTCGGGCATTATGAGGCTGTTCTAATGCATACAGTTTCTCGTCAAAAAACAAACTGATCCCCTGCGTGCCAAGAAAGTATTGTGTTCGATAAATGTCTCTCTTTTTCTTTGTGGCTTCAGAAATGCCATGAACTATGCGTTTTTTGTAAGCATGGCATCCAAGATCTACCCTCAAAAGGCTATGCACTGATCTCCTTGAAATTTTCAGGTGAGCAGTTTATTTTCGAATAGAGCGGTGTTTTTTCCGCCCAACACGCTCTCTCACAATTTCTACTACTCTATCGGTTCTAGCTGAATGTGGCCGACCGGAAATTTTCCTATATCGAAAATACAAACTGAAATATAGATGCATAGAAAAACCAGAAAAATAAGACCAGCGCTGGGAATCGAACCCAGGTCCTCGGCATTCCGTGCCACGTGCTATACCACTACACCACCACTGGACAGTGATACAGACACGAATTTCTCATATGCACCACATCACAGCTTGTTTGTTTTCTTATTTAGTCACTTAAGCAGCGACACTAGCGACATCTATGCTGTAGCCCTCATCGAGAAACTCAGCAACCCATTGGAACTAACCGCTCACCCGGAAAAGAGATGTTAAGATTGGTTTTTTGGAATCTTTTTGTATTTTTTATTTCAATTCCAAATTTTTACTTTTACGGTCATCCCGTAAAACCGAAATTGAAAATACAAACTGAAATATAGATGCACAGAAAAAACAGAAAAACCACTGATTGTCAGTGGTGTAGCGGTATAGCACGCGGTACGGATTACCGAGGACCTGGGTTCGATTCCCAGTGTTGGTCTTATTTTTCTGTTTTTTCTGTGCATCTATATTTCAGTTTGTATTTTCAAAGAGATGTTGTTATTAAACAAATTTCCTGAAATTTTCCTGTCCTCCACGGAGGAGGTCTCTATACCTTTTGATTGTGGTGTAAACTAGATTTGCGTTTAAATCCAAGGGATTTAAAGTCTTGAAGACAGCGCCTGGGCTGCCGCCATTGCGAAATTTTTTGATAATCGTTTCGCGATACTGTTTTATCGTGGATTAAAAGCAAACCACAAAAACCTTGACGATTGAAATGATTGGATTTTGTTAACGTTAATACATATTATATTGTATTAATTAAAATAAGAATATGATGGCTTGTAGTCCGTATGTCTTTAGGTCAGTGCAAAAAGATGTATATTCGAACTTATTGGACACGGTGGACATATAATATACATGAATAGTTTTTTATTTCCTAGTGTTTACTCGTCAGAATTTGAAAATAAAAAAACAAGTCTATTGTGGGGGCCCCTCTTTCGTGGAGGCTGTAGGCCCAGTTGACCTCCCTAAATCCAGCCCTGGGATTGAGGCAGGATGAATGCAAGACTTGCAAGAAATAATGAGAAAGGACTAATGTAATATATCTAACTTTTTACTTTGCAGGTCAATGCATGGAGTGCAATCAGGCTAGCACTAAAATGTGTCAACAGTGTGAAACGATTCTGTGTGACCATTGCTTCAACAAGTCACACAAAAATTTTGTTGTCTTCAAAAATCATGCTCTTGTCAATATAGGTATGATATGACATTTGAGTAATTGTCTTAAATATTTTTGTGAATATGATATCTACGAAATGATGTTCAAACTTGGAGGATTGGGATTAGAGATGTAAGACCTGTTCGACCATTCTCATAAGTTGTTTGCTAACCTGATATGTTGTGTAATTTATATCAACATTAGTAATATCTATCACATAAAATATCAGGAACTTATTTAGAGAGGGCCATGACATGTGAACTGGTACTACAGTTGTTTTTCAGATATCCACCTTGTGTTGTTATGCGTTTTTATTTTAAACACTACTGATTTATTGTAGAACCTTCGACAAAATGCAATAAGTGCAAACATCACACTGACAAGACACTTGATTACTACTGCAAGGATTGCAGCAGGTCCATTTGTATGGATTGCTTCATGATTGGTGGTGAGAAGTCCTGCAAAAACCATAATGTGGTATCCATGCAGGAGATGGTAAGCATTACTTATTTAATAAGAGAAGAAACAGATGTTACAATAACAAGTAATTAATAATAGTGTTACAAAAACTATATAATTAATGTGTCTATTTCAGAATGAAGGTTTTTTGGAAGATCTGAACACAATATTTCCTAAAGTAGATGAAACTTTCAGAAGGCTTACCAAAACTGCAGTAGTAAGGACTTTGCTAAATATGTAATTCAATAGGATTTGTCAATTTCCTGTTTTATGATATATACTGTGTTTGGAAATTGCAGGACATAGGCCATTTACTCTATAACACGGAAAGTGAAACTGGAGCAGTTTCAGAAGTGACACAAGTGATTGCTAATATTGAACAGCACTTTTCTAAAATTAATTCTGTCATACAAAAACATAAAACTGAAGTAGTAGATACTGTAACCAAACTGAAAAGATCCGAAAAAGAATCTCTGTATAAGGCAAAAGAGGATGTTACACAGTCAATTAAAATAGCCAAAGAAATTATTAATAGGATGAGTATGTCCCTGGATCCAATAAAAATGAAACAGGTAACCTTTTGTATAATGTACTTATTAATTCCCTCACTAAGTGTAACTATCTAAACAACTTAAAATTCCCTTTTTTTATTAACAGATAAATTTATCGGTTCTACTGGAAGATGCCAAACAGATTGCTGAATGTCCATGGTATCTGAACAAAAGTGATGTTAAAAATGAAACTCTTAAGTAAGTATGAATATAAATTTCATATGTTAATTCAGTAATGCTTTATACTTTAGAACAGGCGTTTTCAACCTTTTAGTTTTAACGGCACACTTTTCGTTCATCAAAGTTTCACGGCAAACCAGATGGGCTACTACGAAACTCGCAAATCGAAGTTCGTATCGTACCATCCCTTTCACTCGCGTATTAAATGACATAAGCGTCAGCGGGACGGCAACATACAAATTCAAAATTCAAATCATTTATTCAGTAAATAGGCCGCAATGGGCACTTTTACACGTCATTTTTTAAACTACCAGCGCTTTCGGAAAGACCATCATTGCCATCATAGATTGGAGAAGGCTTATGACAAAGTGACAAGGAATGAACTGCGGTCGGCGTTATCTGCGCATGGGGTGAGCAGTGGTCTGATTCGAGCACTGAAGTCTCTCTATGAGGACTCCAGTGCTTGTGTTAGAATAAACGGAGCGTATACTGAATGGTTTAACATTCAAAAAGGTGTTAGATAGGGATGTGTAGCGTCTCCATGGCTGTTCAACCTATTCATGGATAATTGTTTGACAGATCTGAAAGATAGTGATCGTGGACTGAGAATGAATGAGTTACTTATCAAATGCCTTCTTTACGCCGATGATCAAGTATTACTTACATCGTCGGCTGAGGATTTTCAAGGATGGTAACTATTATGAATGATGCTTTGGAGAGACGGAATGAAAGTGAACGTAAAAAAGACGAAAGTTATGGTATTTGAAAAGGAAGAGAACGTAACGGAAGTGTGTCCGGATTGGTGACGAAAACTTGGAGCAAGTGAATAAATTTGTGTACCTGGGATCTATGTTTACTAGGATGGAAAGTGTGAAAGTGATATTGAAAGGAGAGTAAAGGCTGGTAACGTAGTGAATGGAGCGTTGCACACCTTTATGAATAGCCAGAAAATCTCCAAAAGAGCTCGTCTGGCTGTGCATAGACGGGTGGTGGTACCAACACTCATGTATGGAAGTGAAAGTTGGGTGTGGCAGGAAAGGCATCAGAGTAGAATAAATGCGGTAGAAATGAGAGCGTTAAGAAGTATGTTAGGTGTGAAATTGAGTGACAGAATTAGAAATAGTGCAATAAGGGAACGCTGTGGTGTAAATGAAGGTATAGTCACACAGATTGAGAAAGGGATGCTTGGATGGTTTGGTCATGTTGAGAGAATGAATGAAAACAGATTGACTAAGCAGATCTATAAGACGAGCGTGAATGGGAACGTTGGGAGAGGAAGGCCTAGACGAACGTACCACGATCAAATCGGGGACGCTCTGAAGAAAGGTCGGGTCAGGAGTACTCTAAACCGACGTGCATGCATGAAAAGATTGAGGAATGCAGAGGAAGCGAGAGTTGTATGCCAGAATCGTAGCAAGTGGAAGGATGTAGTCTCTGCCTACCCCGTTGGGAAATTGGCGTGATTTTATGTATGTACCAGCTTTTGCCCGCAGCTTCGCTCGCGTTAAATTTGGAGTAACATACATTTACTTTCTGCGATCCTTTTTTCGTGTTTTGATTAATTTTCGGAGGATTACATGGAAATACAAATACGGACAGATTTTCTTTTAGACAGATGGTGCAAATTTTGAAATACAAAAATCAACCTGCATACGTAATTAATTATGATTCTTACCAGCTTTGAAACCCTGCTTCGCTGATTCAGGGTTGAAATTTTAGAAAATGTTAAAGTACTACGCGTTTCTTTTGCCCGCGATTTCATACACCATATAGGATTATATCCCGAGAAATTGTAAAGTAGTGCACCCTAGTGAACCTCTGCATTACTTTAGGTCCATCTATGCCAAATTTCACACCGTAGCATGCTGAACGGTTGTGTGCTCTGAAAATGAGCTCTGGTTGAGTTCGAAACGCGTCAGTGTAAAGTGGTGGTGGTGATAGATGGATTTGTGTGATTTGTGTGTTCTTACAGAGGTGGAGGAACTGCATGAACACACATTGCATGGGCACAAAAGTAGCTATCATAAAGGTCGCGGGTGGGCAAATTAATTGTGTCAGCTCGTTGAACGTACATGTAAAATTTCGTATCTATGCTATCGGCCCTTGAGGAGTTCCGTCATCAGTAGACGACCCTGGCTGCAGCATCAGGCGGTGTATATAATATAAACGCATTGTCATTGAAATTTAACAATCATGTAAAATCTTTTGCGTGTGCCATTAACTTTTGAGGAGTTCCCTTCTACGGAGACGATCCTCGCCAGGATGAGCAGGATGTCACTGCTAAATAATTGTTACCAGATTTACATCAGTTTGCCAAATCTCCAGTCCCCAGTTTTATTGGATTAGCTTATGCGGTTTCTGATTCAGTTGGTATATAAAATTCTCTTTATTCGTTTTATCCCGTGGATATTCGGAAAATCTTTGAAAAAGTTTTTACCTATTAGTATTATCTACCTGCATGCCAAACTTGAAGTCTTTAATATTTATAACTACGCAGTTAGGGTCACTTTAAAGCGAAAATATAAATCTCATTTTATTCCCTATCCCATAGGAATTTTAATAAATCCTGAATTTTTTTTAAGCTGTTAGTATTACCTACTTTTTCGCCAAATTGAAGTCCCTAATAATTATAGTTACGGAAATAGGGTCATTAATTAAAAGTGAAAATACAAATCCCATTTATTCTCTATCCCGTGGGAATTTCGTAAAATCCTGAAAAGTGTTTTTAGCTGTTAGTACCTATTACCTACTTGCATGCCAAATTTGTAGTTTCTAATAATTATAGTTACGGAAATTGGGCCATTTCAAAGGGAAAATGTAAATCCCATTTATTCAATATCCCGTGGGAATTTCGAAAAATCCTTTCTTAGCGGATGCCTACGTCATAACATCTACCTGCATGCCAAATTTCAGCCCGATCCGTCCAGTGGTTTGGGCTGTGCGTTGATAGATCACTATGTCAGTCAGTCACCTTTAAGTTTTATATATTTAGATGTATGTATGTATCATTGCCAAGAAGAATGCGCCGCAAGAAACTTTTTAGAAAGTATTTTTTTCATAATAATATAATTACAAATAAAATACTTAAAAACTATAGCTAGTATACAATTAAAGAAAAAATAATAATAATAATACAGGGATGTTAGTTACAAAACTAAACACTAACTATATCTAAACTATATCTACGTTCAGTGGAAGTGTAGAATGCTTCCACCGTCATACATTTTAAAATAATAATAACAATAATTTAGTTTTGAAATATACATTTCAGGTTAAGTAACCATTAAGCTTTTGGATTTCGAAGGCAAGTTCCTCTGCCGCCCCCAAAGTTAGCTCACACGCACTCATGTCATGCTCTGAAAGCAGAGCGGTACCGAGGGCATGGTATTGCTTCCGTTCCCATAAGCTCTATGGGATCGTCTTGGGAACTTCGACGTCGCAAGCCTGTGACTAGAAATTAAACTAAAAATATAAAAGTTAAAAATCCATAAGCTTAACAATATACAGCCTTAAACATAGCAAGGGGATGTATAAAGTCCCTAAGTTAATAATAAAATTCCTAATCTAAATAATTCAGAGATGTATATAGTCTCTAAATGTCAAAGTAAACTAATTCAATTAATTAAATTATACAATCTTCAGAGGTGTAAAAAGCCTCTAAGGTCAAAAATTAATAATAATTATTAAAATAAAGAAATGGAGATGTATAAGATCTCCAAATGTCAAACTAATAAATATTTTTTAATTAAATTCTGCAAAGCGCCGGGCAACGGCGACAACCAGAAACTAGACACGGAATGCGCCGGGACACTGCCAAGTCACACTTCACAACACTATACAATACAAATACACCGACATAAACACACACACACACGCACGCACGCACGCACGCACGCACGCACGCACGCACGCACGCGCGCGCACACGCACGCACACGCACGCACACGCACGCACACGCACGCACACGCACGCACACGCACGCACACGCACGCACACGCACGCACACGCACGCACACGCACGCACACACACACAAACATGAGTGCATCACATCACACATCAACATCCCAATTTTCATTGGCTTTCAGTTTTGGCCATGTCGCATCATCACACAGGTATCACAAAGTTCGAGTTTGTCACTTCGTGGTATAGGGCCGGTAAAAAATTACCAAGAGCGAGTAAGACTGGCGCGTAGAGTACCTAAAGGGTTCTGTACAGTATACCCATAATATGTATAACTTAACGAATAGCGGAGGCTTATTATTAGGGTCTCGTTGACACCTTTCGTACGAATCGCATACACTTCGCGGCGATCGCGTCACTTCTGGAAATATACGCGGCACACCGGTTGAAAACCTCTGCTTTAGAAGTAACAAATAACAAATCAATCTTTTTGTTAATTAAAGAATAACACGTCATATTGATTGTTTTAATTAAAGAGTTACAGTGAACGAGGACCTCTGCAATTTGTTGTGTGACTACATGCACTTGGAAGGCAATGCCAAGGCGGGGTACAGTCTGCGTTCGGCGGCAGAATTGGGCGATGATGTGGAGATACCGCCGCCGCCACCAGTTCCAGTTTATCCACCGGAAATTCCTAAAGGTAGATATTTTTGAGCTGAATCTCTTTATTATTTTATCTATTTTGGATTATGATCCGACTATGAAAACGGATGGATATCTTACCATTTACTTGCCTTATTTAAATGAAAGCTTCTGTCTACAGATGTTCGTCAAAAAAACAACAACAACCAAAAGCTAGACAACAGCAGAAATCTGACACGTCAAGGACTCCGAACTCCAGGACGATTCCAATTTACCAGCAAGCGCCGAAGTTTCGAAGCAAGGCGGGCTCGATCACGTCTATCAATTCTATAGAGAGTGATTCATCTTCTAACAAGAGTGGTGCGGCCCGCTTCTGTTAGTATTGTTACGCTGGCACTTCGCAAGTATAAGCCGAATATTTGTCACCGGTCTGCTTAGATTTTTCAGTATGAGTCTTAGTCTTCGCCGTACAAATCGGTATCTAGGAAAAACGACCTAGGCAAGACATGTTTCTTGAACTCCCACGGGAACCGCAGCTTTCCGAGAATAAATAAATAGGTAAAAATATAGGTAGGTACCTATATCTTTAAGTCCATTTCCGAACTTAAACTTTTATAAGAAAATCCTTAAACTTTCATGGAGTTTAGGCACGAGAAATCCGTTTCCTAAAATATCCGTTGGGTTTATTAAAACCTCTGTTTCCCAGAACACCCATTTATCAAAACATCAATTCACTATTAGATAAATTTCCCAAAACGCCAATTTAGCTAAATACGTTTTTCCCAGAACATTCCACCGTTGTAATATCACCGTTCAATACCACATCCACAGTTTAATATCATGGATAATTACCTACCTTTGGATATTATGAATGAGAATGGACCTTCTAGGATTGGTTATTACTGGAAACGTGTCTACTAGAATTTGGATGCTATGGGATACGGATCTTCTGAGATTTGGATATCTTAGGAAACGGGTATTCTAGGATTTGAATGTTGTAGAAAATGGATTTCTAGGATTTTGATGTTTTAAGAAACGGATCTCTCGTGCCTAAACCTTTCATGGTTCATGGTTAATATTTAATAAAATTAGTAAGATTAAGTAGGTTTTATCCTGGGTACTAATCTGGAAAATCGCGTAGTTCCCGTGGGAAGCAATAAACGAATTCTTGGCAGACAAAGTCGCGTGCAAGAGCTAGTGAAATAAGGAACAAATTTAATTCTGAATATTTGATGACCGCGGCGCGGCGACTGAAGTGCTAGCGTGAAATTCAGTCACATTTGGTATTGATCCAAGATCCCAGAACGGCCAAACATTACATACTTACTTATAGGACTACAGATGTTACGAGAAATCCTAACGATCAGACTGCACCATTCGACCGTACCGGTTGAGGTTTGCCTTCGATTTCCCTAGGATCCCATCATCAGATCTTGACTTGGTGACAATGGGACCACCTCAGAAGAGTACTCTTCCGAATAAAAAAAGAATTTTGAAAATCGGTCCACATTGACAGAGTAATCGGTGAACATTTTTTTTTAAGTAGCCTGTATAGTGTCCCACTGCTGGGCCTCCCCTCTGACCTCCACAACTCTCGTTTTGTGAACATACATAAAAAAATACAAACATTGGAACATAGAACCTCCTCCTTTTTTGAAGTCTTAAAATCTATAGTTTGTACGACTTTCAAAACTACCGTCGAAAGTACCAAACTGCAAATAGATACATAGGAATGGTTGAATTAGTCTATAAAATAATACCCACAAGCGCTATTGCGTCGTTACGTTAGTCGCCACCGGTACTGAAATGAAGATGGCTACGATAAACTGTGCTGTGTGTGGCGTAAGAATTTACGATAAATCGAACCGATCGAATGGTGCTGTGCTGTCTGATCGTAGATTTTTCGTAGTGTTTGTGGGCCCTATTATTTCTCAAGGACAAAACCTGGCTATCATGTCAATACTACAATATACGTAACAAGGCAGTAGATCGACTCGGCCGTATTCTTGATATTTGGGTTGGCGACTACAAAAAGTAAAACAGACGTGCGTCGGGGGTTAAAAATGGGCATAAAAAAGCTACCACATGCTTAGCCGAACTCCCCATAAACTTTGAATTACCTATGCATATGCATATATAATGTCATTTGTACCGAGAAGAGACCAACAAGAAAACGAATTAAAGTTATAAAGGCTGTTTCACCACCCGTTGATTAATTTAACTGACGGATAAATGTGATGCCGTCTCCGTTTATTCGAACAAAACAAACAAAGACGGCATCATATTTATCCGTCAGTTAAAATACGGTATTTGACAACTCCTGAATTTGCCATATCTTAATATATTATGAAAATATAGATATACAGACAGTGTTCAGCGAAGAGAAAACTTAAATCGGTTGAAAACAGGATTTTTTCAATTTACAAAAAATAAGTGGCCAACCCTAACGCTTCATTGGAGCGTAGGTATTCTCAAAAAATATGCCTAGCTTCCATACTGTTTTAGCTTATATACTGTGACATTGCGGTGCTCGATTGACCGCTACAAACTCGTTGGCTTTACGGCTTCGTAATGTAATCCAACTTGCACGATTTTTCTTGCAAGTCTAAACTCGGCTTTATAGCCACGTTACGGAATCGAAACGGGGGCGAATAGAGCGGGCGGCGCGGCACAGCACTCGACTAGCGACCGGACTGCGCGGCGCGCGGCGTGGCACTGCGTAGTTTTGTCTTGCGACGATTGGTTAGCGGCCGTGTAAATGACGCTTGGCTGTGTGCGTGCGGCGATTCGGGCGCTAGTATGAAGTCGAATTACTGCCTAGTTATGTGTATTGTGTCAATATGTTTTGTCCATGCGAAAATAAGTAAAGTCGGGCGACTCCGGGATCATAATCTATATGAAAATAAGTTCTTATTTTGATGTGTTGCAGTTGAAGCTTTCCAAAGACCTCTTGTGCAGCCGGTCATGCCGTTTGCTGAAAGCAAAGTTCCTAAACAACTTCACGAAGGTAAAGACTAGAGAATTAAGCCTTACTATGTTTTGTTTTTCATGAATAATTAGTTTTCCTGCAACTTTATCTTTAGGTAAAACAGATTTCTTTTTACAGGTGCGCAAGAAATAATTTACATCTCGCATATTGTGGATCCACATAATTTCTACGTGCAAAGAGCTTGCCATCAGAGTATAGTGAAAGAAATGTTGCGAGAGTTCAGAAATTCGGTCTCTGCACCTAAGCCATCGATTACGCACCTAACAGAAGGCAAGTAAAAAAGAACTTGGGTTTTGGTTGGCATATGCTACACTTAGGGGCTGTTTCACCATCCATTGAGTAGCGTTAACCGACAGTTAAATGTGATGCCGTCTATTCGAACCAAACAAATAGAGACGGCATCACACCTAACGCCAGTTAACACTAATCAATGGATGGTGAAATAGCCAAGGTTCATCTAAGCAGTCGTGGTTTTTCTAAATACCTAAGCAGTAAATTATAAATACTCTTTTGGATTACGAAATTTTTTGAATAAAACCGGAGAAATATCGGATATTGTAAAATTACATTTAAACTCGACGACTGCAGCCTGTATAATTTGTTCTTGTACTACAGGCAAGTTATACCTGATGTTCAACGAGACTGACAACATGTGGCAGCGATGTCGCATAAACAGCATCGACCGAAAAACGTCAACAAGCCGATGTGTACGGTTTTTTGCATTGATTTTGGGAGCACCGAAGTCGTGTCAATTGAAAAGTACGTCTATCTATTCATATTTTGCGTGTACTCTCAGTGGGAAAACTGCGACGAATAATGTTTCCACATTATGACAGTTGATTATTTTACCTTCAAAGATTTTTTGAGAAAAATTTGAAAAAAGTACACGCACGTTTCCCCCCTAGAATTTAGGTTTAATAAATGTTTTTTTTATATTTCTTGTATTTACAAGCTTCTCAAATTAAATAGGCAATTCAACACTGATGGATGTGACAATAAAATCGTTGATTTAATGAAAGTGTTACGCTTCGAAGACCTTCGGTTTCAATTCAAATGATTGCCAAGCCGCCAATTCTATCTTTGTGCCGTCAGTTACTGCCAAGTTATCATCTACGCTTAAAGCGTAGATACAGCCAGACATTACCCTAATTTCGTAACTAAGTAGTTGTTGGACGTCCACCAACAACACCATGACCAGGTTAAAGACGCGGGTTCACAGCGGATGCAGGCCGCTTCCAACTGAAGCAACTACAAATCTGTCCAAATCTGGGCGTCCTACGACTGATATGATGCTGATGATCATGATGAAGTAGTCGTTACACGCATCTTCTACAATGCCCGGGACATCGCTGTCGTATAAGTGTGCCAAGACCCTGTTACCGTAATGAGCTAACGCTTGCCGTGATGTCGTTTACGATAGTTAGTGTAATGTT
>NC_133484.1:11857241-12056164 GCF_025370935.1 Choristoneura fumiferana
TAAATGACGCTTGGCTGTGTGCGTGCGGCGATTCGGGCGCTAGTATGAAGTCGAATTACTGCCTAGTTATGTGTATTGTGTCAATACTACAAAATAGCGTATGTTTTGTCCATGCGAAAATAAGTAAAGTCGGGCGACTCTGGGATCATAATCTATATGAAAATAAGTTCTTATTTTGATGTGTTGCAGTTGAAGCTTTCCAAAGACCTCTTGTGCAGCCGGTCATGCCGTTTGCTGAAAGCAAAGTTCCTAAACAACTTCACGAAGGTAAAGACTAGAGAATTAAGCCTTACTATGTTTTGTTTTTCATGAAATAATTAGTTTTCCTGCAACTTTTATCTTTAGGTAAAACAGATTTCTTTTACAGGTGCGCAAGAAATAATTTACATCTCGCATATTGTGGATCCACATAATTTCTACGTGCAAAGAGCTTGCCATCAGAGTATAGTGAAAGAAATGTTGCGAGAGTTCAGAAATTCGGTCTCTGCACCTAAGCCATCGATTACGCACCTAACAGAAGGCAAGTAAAAAAGAACTTGGGTTTTGGTTGGCATATGCTACACTTAGGGGCTGTTTCACCATCCATTGAGTAGCGTTAACCGACGGTTATATGTGATGCCGTCTATTCGAACAAAACAAATAGAGACGGCATCACACCTAACCCGCCAGTTTACACTAATCAATGGATGGTGAAACAGCCAAGGTTCATCTAAGCAGTCGTGGTTTATTTCTAAATACCTAAGCAGTAAATTATAAATACTCTTTTGGATTACGAAATTTTTTGAATAAAACCGGAGAAATATCGGATACTGTAAAATTACATTTAAACTCGACGACTGCAGCCTGTATAATTTGTTCTTGTACTACAGGCAAGTTATACCTGATGTTCAACGAGACTGACAACATGTGGCAGCGATGTCGCATAAACAGCATCGACCGAAAAAACGTCAACAAGCCGATGTGTACGGTTTTTTGCATTGATTTTGGGAGCACCGAAGTCGTGTCAATTGAAAAGTACGTCTATCTATTCATATTTTGCGTGTACTCTCAGTGGGAAAACTGCGACGAATAATGTTTCCACATTATGACAGTTGATTATTTTACCTTCAAAGATTTTTTGAGAAGTTTTTAATTTGAAAAAAGTACACGCACGTTTCCCCCCTAGAATTTAGGTTTAATAAATGATTTTTTTTTATATTTCTTGTATTTACAAGCTTCTCAAATTAAATAGGCAATTCAACACTGATGGATGTGACAATAAAATCGTTGATTTAATGAAAGTGTTACGCTTCGAAGACCTTCGGTTTCAATTCAAATGATTGCCAAGCCGCCAATTCTATCTTTGTGCCGTCAGTTACAGCCAAGTTATCATCTACGCTTAAAGCGTAGATACAGCCAGACATTACCCTAATTTCGTAACTAAGTAGTTGTTGGACGTCCACCAACAACACCATGACCAGGTTAAAGACGCGGGTTCACAGCGGATGCAGGCCGCTTCCAACTGAAGCAACTACAAATCTGTCCAAATCTGGGCGTCCTACGACTGATATGATGCTGATGATCATGATGAAGTAGTCGTTACACGCATCTTCTACAATGCCCGGGACATCGCTGTCGTATAAGTGTGCCAAGACCCTGTTACCGTAATGAGCTAACGCTTGCCGTGATGTCGTTTACGATAGTTAGTGTAATGTTGTGCATTTCTTTCATTCACGCAAATGTATTAATTAACTTTTGTCTATGCCAGGTTACGTTTGCTACAGCCTGGCAGAGTGCAGTCGCCGCCACCGCTGGCTATAAACTGCTCTCTAGCTAACTGCGTCCCCAAGAATGGGTCGTGGACCTGCGAAGACTCGATTCTGATCCAAAATATAGTAAACAAGTAAGAGTAGACTTGTTGAATATAATGTTATTAGAAATTACCTTTTGAACAATATACAATACACAAAATACGATGTCTTTTAAATTGAAACAGTTGCAAGATCAAACCAGATTAAGTAAATTAGAAATTTCGGATTTAATATATTGCAATTTTGTTAGAATCCCTAATTTTACGCATATTTTGAGTGATTTTTATTTATTTATTTGCAGCAAGCAGGCGGTCATCTATATCCGCCGCATCCAGTCGACTGCAAACTTTGCCATGACACTCGTGTGTGACGTCGTTACCTTTGAAGAAGGTGTCAGTCTCGCGCATGCGTTAGTCTTCCATGATCGCGCAAGAATGTCCAACCCGAAATTACATGTAAATTAATTTTGAAAAAGCTTAACTTAAAAACTAACACAATTGCTCAATACACTAAAATAACCTAAATTGTTTATCTCGATTTTATCCAAATTATTGTTAATTTCCAGTACCCTAAAATCTGTGGTACCAGCGAAAAGCCAAAATTATTTATGGTCAACAATAGTCTGAAACAGAAGTCGACTGAAGAAGTGACCATTACGCACATCGTAAGCCCTGACAAGTTCTTCGTACGAGAGGTTTGTGGAATACAAATTTGTTTTTTAAATTTTGGTCATTGACTAACTGAGGTAATATAACAACAAGTGCATTTCACGTTTACAGCGCCATTTGCAGAAAGTATTTGAAAAACTGACTGAAGATTTAGAGCAAGAATACAACACTGCTGTTAATAACGAAAGTGTTTATCTTCCTGAAGTAGGTAAGTGATTTGCCTTTAGTATACTTTATATTGTACAGTCAACGTAATAAATAAGTGATCATTTCTGTACCTTGTCGCTTTCAGTCGTAACACATTGTCGTATGGCTTTTCAAACATGACGTTAAAGTGACAATGTACAAAAGTGATCACTTATTAATGACGTTGACTGTACAAATGAGAAATTAGTGATTTTCAGCGGGTCATACAGACTGAATTAAATCGGATGTCGAAATCTTGTCATTTTACCTCGTTTTGCTTCATTTTTTGATTCATATTTAGGTACTTATCTTATCAAGTAAACACACTTGACGTAAATATATGTAGAAGGTCTTACCTATATTATATTACCTATCTTATGTACTAATGTGGAAATGTGAAGGTCGGTTAAAGAGTAGGTACTTCATTAATGTCAACTTAAGTGGAGGTGTGTGCTTGCACACTTTGCACACTGTTCCTCCCTCCTTAGGTAAAAAATACATACTAAATTGGCATTGTTCATATTTTACCAATGTACCCTGATTCGAAAACCATTTCGAGGGATAGGTTTTTTGAACAATTTTGTCCTATTCTGATTCAGAAATACTTAAGGGTTACATATATGTGGGCAAAAATATGTTTAACCTTAGTTTGACCTTCGTATTTTTCTTTAAGGGATGAATCCCTTTACCTGAAAAGTAAATCCATAAGTATCTAGGTTTATCTATGGTATCTGTCACGCAGGGCCCGTATTCATCCCCAAGCCCCAAGGCTCTCCACTCAGACCGGTCTTGTTCTTTCCGCATCCACCGCGATCCCGCGATCTTAACCAAGTCGTCGCTCCATCTTGTTGGAGGCCTACCGACAGCTCGTCTCCAGGTCCGGGGACGCCATTCGAGAACCTTCTGACCCCATCGGCCATCAGTCCTGCGAGCAATGTGCCCCGCCCACTGCCACTTTAGTTTCGCAATTCTTCCAGGGCCCGTATTACGAAGTACAAAATTCGAACTTCGTAGCTTGCCGTCCCGCTGACGGTTATATTATTTAATACGAGAGTGAGAGGGACGGAACGACACGAACTTCGATTTTCGAATTTCGTAGTACCTCCGCAGTCCGCAGGTAGCAGGCAGACATTGATGTCAGTCAGTTGTCACATACATGTTTGACATTAACCAAAGATTAGGTATTGACATAAAAAACCGGGCAAGAGCGTGTCGGACACGCCCGAAATAGGGTTCCGTAGCCATTACGAAAAAGTTAAGTAATATTTTTCTAAGGTTTTCGTATTTTGTAGGGAATATTCCAAGTTTAGGTATTTTATACCTTAGGCTGCGATTTACTCTTAAACTACTAATAATTATCAAGAAAACAGAACCGTTGTAGTTTTCTTGTTAGTTTGATATCCTTACTAACATTCTGAATTTTTTAAAATTTTTTCACCCAACAGTTTAGATTTTAGAGGTTAGGGGGACGCTCGATTTCAATGAAAATTTGCACTTTAAAGTTGAATATTTCGCAAACAGATCACTGAATAGAAAAATTGTCTCCCCCCTATGGTTTTAAAAGACCTATCCAACGGTATCCCACAAAATAGGGTTACCCAAGAAAAAAAAATCACCCCCACTTTACGTCTATGGAAACTACCCTAATAATTTTTTTTTCCTGTTTTTTATTGTACCACTTTGTCGGCGTGACTGATATGTATATTCATGTCAAATTACAGCTTTCTAGTACTAACGGTCTTTGAGCTTACCCGCGGACAGACGGACAGACATGGCGAAACTATAAGGGTTCCGTAGTCAACTAGGTCAACTAAAAAGAGTAGTAAAAAAAGTGAACAATGCGAATTGTTATCACTGGATACATGAACATCCTACATTTAGGCTGCGTTCTCACCAGGGATGTGCGAGGAATGTGTTTTTCATGAACCAATAGAAACGATTCATTTACCTATCCTCGCACAGCACAGCACTAGTGGAAACAGAAACGCAGCCTAGGTAAATGTAAGATTTATATTAACATTCTATTGCACATTGGGCCGTACGAATTTAACAGCCCCCGCAAACCGCGGACTTTCTATCATGCGATCTGCGGGGGCTCTAAGGCCACGTTCAAGTATTCCGCCGGTCCCGCAGGCATGGTATACGTGGTGAACATGGAGAAATACCGCACGGAGGAGGAGCGCGAGGCGGCGGGCGCGTGGGCGCGCGGCGTGGCGCTGGAGCTGCCGGGGCGCGGGCGCGTGCGCGTGCTGCTGCCGGACACCGGCGCCGTGCTGCTCGCGCACTGGAGCGCGTTGCGGCCCGCGCGCCCGCACTTCACCACGCACCGGGCGCTGGTCTGTATTATATTTTTCATCTCTCCTGTTCGGAAAGTTCAATTTTCATGGGTAGATAGTCGGGTGGAAAATTGCGTTTTCATCTCTAGGGTGGAAAGTATTTTTTTTTTTAATTTTTTGATTAGCCACGGAGTCGAATATAATTGAGTCACGTCAATGACACTTTTTTTTCACGTTTCGGCATGGCCATCTAGATGCACGTCGTGACCAAGGAGCTTATATACAACACGAAGGTTGATCGCCGAACATCCGTTTGAAACAAGAAATTTGATCTTTATTACGTCACGAACATATTCCATCTCTTTCTTTAGTTAGGTTAAGAAAGAGATGAAAGTCATTCGTGAAATGTGAAAGAAAGAGATGAAATATATATAAAAATAAGTAATAAACTAGTTGGCTGTATAATTACTGCTACGTTGGTAATCATCGAAAGTAGAAATAGAAAACTCGAAATTTACGCAAAAACGCAAAACGTGATGTAAAGCTGCATCTTTGGTATTTTGTTTGGAACCCATGGACGAGTGTTTTCAGGCTGCATTTCCATCAGAACTGTGCGCGGATGTGAAGCGAGGAATATGTTTGTCAATTTTGTCATAAACCAATAGAAACGCCTCATTTACCAATCCTCACTGAGCATAGATGTAGTGGAAACAGCAATTCTCTGAAGCTGTGAATGTGAACGTCTTTTTAGTTTGTTTTTTATGTGTTAAATGTTATTTATCTCAAAAAACTTGGTGATTTTTGTAAATATAGTCTTTTGATGTAGGCGACGGAGTGCCACCTGGCAGGAGTGACCCCTTTAAACAAGAAGTGGAGCCAGGCGTCCGTAATGCTGCTACAGCGGTTCGAGGACCGGATTTTGCAGCTGGAAGTCGAGGATAGTCGCAACCGCGGCTCGCTCAGCGTTACGCTCGTTGACATCACCGACCCAGATAACCGTGTCTGCATCAATAATGAAATGATTAAATACAAATTTGCCATCTCTTTTGGGTAAGTAATTATTGACAGCAAATATTTTTTTTAATCAGATGTTACTTTGCGAACTATGGGGGTGCCAGATTGCTACGTTCGTGCGCCACGTGTTTTGTTTGCAGGGCCTACCCTACTGCCTTACTGCTTCCAATTTTTTTTTCAACCTAAAGATTACACTATTAAACATAGGTTCGACCAAGTCTCACTACGTCTAAAATATGCACTATGTCTGTTGATGTGGTTAAAAAGCAGCTGGTCTAAGTTGCTAGTTCTAACAACTGGTCTATAGCAAGTTAGTCTATAAGGTAACTGGTTAATAGCAAGTCAAAACGCAACTGGAAGCTGGTCTTAAATTTTCGCCTAAAACGCAACTGGTCTAAAAATACAACCGAAAAACGCGACTCCTAAAACGCTTCTCGTCTAAAATTCAACTATTAAACCAAATTAGTCTCCCTATACTCAACCATACGTACGAAATCTTTTTGAAGGTTTTATTAAGACTTCCACTATTATTATAAAGCGAAACTTTGTTTGTTCGTTACAATCACCGTAAACAGCTGAACGGAATTTGCTAAAATTTTGCATGCACTAGGTCGGTTATTTTCACTTGTGTCTTCTAGATAGGACATTATTTTTACCCGGTAACCTGTGAATAAAATTAAATTACTTACAAATCAAAAATCAATGGGAGTCAAACTGCAACGGAAAAACAATAAAATACACAAATAAAGTTTGAATTTTAGATTGCTTGCTGGCATGCATACTTATGAAAGTCTGCAGTATAGCTTCTACCGAAGTATGATTTCTAATAAATCCTGCAGGTTTTTAGTTTGATAACCAGGGTGAATGAACCGATCCCAGTGAGTATTTCTGGAGCAAAAAGTTCGAGGGAAAATGGCCTTAATTTGACCCGAGAAATTCTACTTTTCATTACTGGAGGAAATAAACGAATTTAATTATTATGAAGTAGATAAAACTTTAATTCTTAGACTAATGAAATATAGTGATAATTAAAAAATAATAATGCATTAAAACGGCGCCCTTGACCAGCTACTTTAAAGAATTACTTGTATTAGACCAGTGTTTATTACCATGGGAATTTACCGGCCTGATAGAGCTGTGGGTACTTAGTCTTTTTCGACCCGCTAATGGACAATTAACTTATCGACCATTGTACCGGACATAGCTTTTACACCGCTACTTATGATAGTTGCGTTATCTACCACTACGTAGTTATACAGTTATACAGGAGATGGTTTTAACTTTATATTTGTTATATTTCAATGAACTTGGAGTAAACATTGGGAATGGCTAAAATTGTCAGACACGCGGATCATTTCAGATCCAAAAACATAGATTTACACTATCCCCGACGATATTAAGAACATGTTCATCATTCCAGCTTATATACGTCCCTCTGCTGGGCAGAGGCCCTCCTTTCAGAATGAGAGGGCTTGGGCAGTAGTTCCCACTTGGGAACTTAACACACACCATTGAATTGCTTCGCAGGTTTTGCAGGTTTCCTCACGGTTTTTTTCTTTCACCGTAAAACTCGTGGTAAATTTCAAATGTAATTCCGCACATGAATTTCGAAAGACTCAAAGGTGCGAGCCGGGGTTTGAACCCCACGATCCTCTGCTTGAGAGGCCATAGGTGAAACCACTCGGCCACCACGGCTTTTGATAAATATCTGGAGTTTTCTTTGTCGCTTTCACATTTTATGCACAATAAATGTTCTTTTAGGCTGCAGTGGAATCGAACGTTAATAATGAAGATGATGAAATGTTGTCCTTTCTCAACGTGACGGGATCAGTCCGCGAGTGGCTCCAACTTGAGCCGATGCCGACTAAGCCCCTGATAACTAACCCCGAGCCTGATGAAAATACTAACTCCTCCAGTCCTGAGGTATTCGACGCGAATGCCAATAATGATCACATAGCAGCGGGCTCGTCGAATACAGTCTTCATTTCTGACTGGCTTCCCGCAGAACCTTTACCGACCACTGAGTTTACTGGAGTACCCACGTAAGTTACCTCATTCTAACACCTGTTATGTACAACAAATAATGATTCGAAATATTTAATTGAAAATTTTAATGCCATTTTGACATAACATGACGTCAAAGTTCATAGTCGGTACCAACCAAAGCGATATGCCATGCCTATTTTTTTTTGGCCGACTCATTCCTATTATGGTCATGGTACTCATGGTATGATACGTTGTAAAGCGTAAAGCGCTTTCGCTTTCTTAGACTATTATACATCCGTAGACTATACCTACGCAGTTCATTCATTCATAACCATTAACCAATACCAATACAATACCAATACAATGACGCGTTCAGGATACTGTTTGGACTACCACGCTACTGCAGCGCATCAGCCATGTTTGCTAAAGCCAACGTTGATAGTTTTTATGCAATCATAAGAAAGCGTTGCGCCTCGTTGCTCAGTCGGTTGCGTGATAGTTCCAACAGTGTCCTGCGTGCGCTGGCCGGCCGGTGGGACTCCCCGATGATGAGGCGCTGGATGGGGCTGCACGCTGCCGCAACCTTATATCATAATCATGGTTGTCGGCGCTGGGCAGTCGTGTATTGTTATTATGATTATTTTTATTTCTGTTTTATTTTATTGTTCATGTTTGTCTTGATTGTACCTACCTACTAACACCTCTTGTTATTATTATTTTCATTGTAAATAACCTCTATGGATTCTGTCCGAAATAAATGGCTTATTATTATTAATCTAATTTATACATGCCTCTATTTTCAGGTACATAGATAACGATGGAGTCGTGTTTTTGCACGATGTGCGACAGAAAGAAACACTGGAATTGATTAGCAAAGCGTTGGAGGTACGCTTTAAAAAGCCTGACCCAAAGGCCAAATACGCTAAGTGGACGATCGGAGAGCCTTGCATCGCTCTCTACTTCTTGGACAACCGCTTCTACAGAGGCCGGGTGTTGGAAGTTAACCCTGAGAGCGCCGCATGCTTGGTTCAGTACATTGACTACGGAAACGAAGAAGTTTGTTCGTTTGTTAATATGAGGAAGAGCATAGCTCTACATCAAATAGCAATACAAGCTCACAAGTGTGTCTTGGCTCGCATAAGACCGACTGGCAATCAGTGGGATAGAACGACCTTAGATTATATTCACAAATCTGTAGTTGAAAAGCAGTGCTTGGTCAAATTGGCCGGCGAACGTATCGGTGATCTTATACCGATAGAGTTGAAATACGATAAACTGTGGATTAACGACCACCTCGTAGATTTTGAGATGGCAGAATACACTGATGGCTCCAAGGCTGTCATCAGAAAGTTTGCGCTAAATTCTACCTTCAAAAAGCCATGCATTGAAGAGTTAAAATCTGACTCTGGACCTGATTATATCGTGGATGATGATGCCGATAGCGCAAGTCCTTTATCCGCATCAAACGATCGTTCGTTCGATACCAAGTCCTTTGAAAATACAGATTGGAATTTGCTCATTCAGGAAGAAGAAAACAATTGCAAGCCTGAAAATAATTTCGTACAATTCGGAAAACTCAACCAGGAAGAGCTGTTGTGTAATGTTACAATGATCAACGACGGCGATATTTTTGAAATGGCTGTAGTTCATAATGACGAAGAAAACTTGCGCTATGAAGAGATGTTCGAAGCTATACAAAAGGAAGGTTCCAATAAACCATCATTGAAAGGAATTTTCGAAAACAAAGCTTGCATTGCCCGTTTCCGCGAGGATGGGCAATGGTACAGGGCTTCGATCCTGAGATATAGCAAATCCAAAGGTCTTATTAAGGTGCGGTACGTGGATTACGGTAATACTGAAGTCGTTGCTATGTCTGATGTGAGGGAAATCTGTAAAGAGTGGATAGAGTTACCTCCCGCAAGTTTACAAGCAAGATTATACAACGTTGAAATAAATAAGGAGATTGATAGAAATATCGTTATACCTAAATTAGTAGATACATTTCTGGATAAGGGTCCATTTCATACAAAAATTGTCAAATACGAAAATAAACTACCTCAAGTTGAATTGACAAATGACGACAATACGTTCGTTTATAGCAAACTCATTAGTAGTGGATATTTGATTCCAACTGATTCTCATTTCACCTATTAGATTATGGGTTAGTGTAGGCATAAGAATAAAGAAAACCACCTCCTAACCAAGAATGATAATTGATGAAAGAAAAGTTTTTGTTTTGTATTACATTGTAATATTCTTTTTATTATAGGCAGATCGCCAAAGTTGAACCTATATTTCGTTAAAAATCCATACATTTCATAAACTAGTATTTTAATGAGTTCTTATCCCACCGAAAACTAGTAGCATTACCCTACCAGAAGTCTACATGCCGTGTCCTAGTCTACCTCGATATTGGCAGAATCATCAAAAAGCTGATGGAGCCGCCTTTTCCTAAATTTAAGTTGAATCTGTGCTTTCTGGCTCTTAATACTGATCTATTTGTAAAAAGTATTAAAAAACCTAATATTCACGAGCACCATTTGTGTCATGTCCGCTTGGCACACAGATTATTGAGGAAGGTTAGTTACTTGTTATATTTCAGAAATAATACGATAGTTTTTAGAAATAAGACTGAAACTACTCACGCACGACAAACCGCCTTTTTACGCCATAAAATCATTAATTTTCATTTATATCCGATGCAGGAATCAAAACCTATATAAATGAAGCTTTTATGCATATAGCTTTCCGAGTTCTGCGGCGCGAAAACTTGTCCCGAATGTGCATAAGTTTTCATTAAATTTTATACAACAGCGTTCTAACCGCACGGAAACGTGGAGAAAACAGTGATGAGGAACGTGCTAGTGCGATTTTCATAGTTAGCGCTGATCGTGAACAAAGGTTCTGAAGAAACGGTGCTGGCGCATCAGCTTCGTTCGCTTCTTGCGTGAAAACTTGTAAAATTGGTAGCTATAAATAAATACCGTCGTTTCCGGCAGTTTTATCTTGACTCTAGTTATTTTTTTTATCTTTCGTACCTAATTACTTATATAAATTTCTATTTTTTAATCGTATCGCAGTATTTTTGTAACTTTTGGATGAATAATGTAAAATTTACTCAGATACTTGCCTTTTTTCAAATAGGTTTTGATTCTTATCTTATTTCATGTTACGTTCGATTATTTAGTATTTACTATTAGGTTAAGTGTACTAGATAAGCGTTTAGTTTGATTATGTTGATTATTTGTTCAGTATGTTATAACTCTAGATACATTTATAAAACTGCAATTTAACAGTTTGTATCTGTGTTCAGTTGTTACATTTTACGAGATAAGTTGTGATGGAAAATGTATGTAAGTAATCGATTCTTAACTTTGGTGTTATCAAGTTCATTGACTTCGAATAAATAATATTTCTCAAATGATTACTTCATTCTGTTTGTTTATTTATTTATCAAAAAATGACAGCATTACAGTAACTGCATTAGTGCTACTGCGGTAACGAGTAGAAAAATGATGAAAAAGAATAGTACATTGTGTCAAAGGTGTCAAATAAGCAATTACGAACGAGAGTCTATTAGAATTCATCAGGTTTGCGAGTAAAATTGTTTATTTGTAATACAATAGTAAATTGTGTCTTAAGGGCGGTAAGTGCGGAGTTACGAACAAGATTCTATTAGAAGCCCGAAGTCGAAGACTGAGGGCTTTAATGAGTCGTTCGTAATTACAGTACCGCCCGTGCGACATTTTGTGATGTTTTTCATCACATTTGCGAGTAAAATTGTATATTTGTGAAAGAATAAATATTATTTTTACAAAAATGGCCGATATCTTAGGCTGCGTTCTCGGACAGCGCCAGCGAGCTCCCCCGCGGCGTGCGCCTGCAGTGCTCGGCGTTCATGTTCATGTGGTGCGCCGCGTGCTGCGCCTCCGCGCGCGCGCATCAGTATTAGTAGATACGGGCAATGATTCATTTACTGACCTTGGGTTTCATGACAAGAACATCAAAGTCGAGGGTTTTATTTGGGGGGTTGCATCCAAGGTAGCCTGCATGTTACGACACTTTTTACGAGCAAGTGTGATGAAATAATATTTTTCAAATAAAACCCTCTACCTTAATGTGCTTGTCATTAAACCCAAGGTCGGTAAATGCGTCAATGCCGCCCGTACTAATACTGCTGCGTGCTGCTGCTGCGCACGCATGGCGCAGCAGAAGGGCCACATGCACACGCGCGTCAGGTGCATGCTGCGGGAGGGGGAGGGCGGCGCTACCTAGAGCGCAGCTTAAGGTATCGGCAATATTTGGAAAATTATATTTTTCTTTTAGAAATATAAAATTTTACTCACAAATGTGATGAAAAACATTGTATGTCGCCTCAGTCTTCGACTTCGGGCTTCTAATAGACTTTCGTTCGTAATTCCTTATTTACCGCCCTTTAGACACAATGTACTATTTTTGCCAAAATTGCCGATACTTTAGGCTGCGCTCTAGGGCAGCGCCAGCATCCTCCCCTGAACAGCGCGCCCGAGCTGCGGGAGGGTAAGTATACGCGTGCAGCAGCGCGCGCAGCAGTATCAGTACGGGCAACGGTCGGTATCATTTACAGACCTTGAGCTTCATGACAAGCAGATTAAGGTCGAGGGTTTTATTTGGGAGGTTGCAACCAAGATATCCTGCATATTACGACACTGTTTACGAGCAAGTGTGATGAAATAACATATTTTTTTGCAAAGTTGTCATATTCGACCATTTTGTGTCTCGTATTTTATACAACGAAAGTTGGAAGTGTAATGATTAATTATACACACAGCTATATGAAGAGCGGATTGCATAAAAGGAGAATGATTGAAATGAATGAGTAAATTACATGACCATGTTCTTGTGTGGGTGACCTGAACGGGACTGCTACGAGTAAGAGAGCCCTCGCAAGCCCGCAGACTTTGTATCGGCCGATTCGGTCTGCGGGGGCTCTCGTTCCGGAGCATCCCGGGACCGAGTTGCGCAAAAATATCTTATTTCTCTATTTTGATGCCGAGAATAAAATAATATAGGTAGAGTCATTCACGATGACGAGTGCCGTGGTTCTTATTGCAATGTCATTATGCATTAATGTCTAATTTTGACTATACCTACTTACGAAGCTATTTTAATCAAAATTATATAGCGTAGCAAATTTCATCGAAATCATTAGAGCCACGACTAAAATAAATAAATGTGCTAAAATTGCTCGTTTCGGTATTAGAGATATTTATTATATATCATAGATTTCTTTAACTTAATAAATTTTGACAAAATATAAGGTGTGCGGTGCTGAGGTGAAATGAAAAGCTTATCAATTCACCATCCCATCGCAATCGTCAATTTGATAGTAAGGTCCTAAGAGCGTCAAAGGCTGCACAATGCTGCTTCGGCAGCATTGCTAGCTCGGCGGTCCCCGAAAGCACACGCGACTCTAGTTAGGCAACGCGCGACGCTGCGCCCGCGCGTAACCTAACCACAACATAACTCAGTCATAAGCTGCGTTACGAAATTCATCAATCCTTTTCTGAGACCTTCAGTCAACTTCAATGCCGTCTGAAACTGTTTTTGATCGTGACACGGTTAATTTAAACATGTGTACGGGTATGTCTCAGTGGTGATTTATTTTGTTAGTATTGTTTGCAAGATGTACAGAAGAGAATTTATCGGGATTTTATCGGTGGTGCTGCTCTCCATAACGGCAAGATCAGGTGAGAGTTACAGTTATAATTTAACTTGATTTTAACTTAAACTTAATTTAATTTGATTCAATTTAACTGTTGTACGTTTCTTTGGCGGACACAAACGCACAATGCAGACACAAACACCGGATGAAGTTAAACATGTGTAACTAGAGAGTTTATAACACTCATCTGTTATAGATGTACCTACCTACCTATTTACATTCGAACAGTTTTCCTTCGGTAGAGCCGAAAAACGAAGATTCAAAACTCGAAAACGATTGATTATTATCTCCAATAGGCACCAGATTGTTCTCTCTACTTAAACAAGGGACTCCCTACCTACATCAATATAAAGTTTAGACATGTTATACTAGCTGATGACCGCGACTCCGTCCGCGTAGAATCCGTTTATTGCTATTCCGCGGGAAATTTGCGATTTTCCAGGATAAAAACTATCCTATGTCCTTCACTGGGACCCAAACTATCTGTAAATCGAATTTCATCTAATTCGATTCATTGGTTTAGACGTGAAGAGGTAACAAACAGACTTACAAATATATCTTGTAGTATAAATAAGTTTTTGGTAAAAAAAAAACATTTTTAATACAAACTTTTTTTTGTTGACTGTACTTTTTGTTGACTATACCTACTACTTGTATTGTCATCCAAACTACATTTGCATACCAAACTTCAAGTCGATGCCATTAACCGTTGAAGAGTTCCTGCGGGGACGATCCTGGCCGGACTACCAGGATGTCACTACCAGATTATTGCATTGTCACGCGATTTACACATATTCTTATATATTAACTTATTCTTATTCTTCTTATTCAAAATTTCAGCTCAATCGGTAACGGGAAGTGGATCGAATTTAATTTGCAAGATTTGATGACAAACATCGGGACAGGATAAAAGCTTGTATAAAAAGCTTGTCAAAAGCTTGTAATAAATTACAGCTTAAGTATATAAAAAAATCTTTGATTTACAGTCGAGTCCTTATACTTTTGAGCAAAAATGTAATCAAAAATATATGTCAATACGACTCTATGGTTAATGGCGTAGAAGTGTGGTCAGATATCTTTGATTGAATTTTTGCTCACAGGTGTAAGAACTGGACTGTACCCACTGTAGAGGTATACCTAAAGTATTGTGTGTGCGCTATTTCGACTAGCTCCTCTTCATAATACACTTAATCGTTCCTTGCGGTGCTGTGGAAGCCGGTACAGCTAGGAGACATAATCAAATTAAAATCCTTTATTCTGTGAGAAGGCAGCAAATTGCTATCGGGTTACAATCTTGCATGTCCAATTTCATTAACTTTTTATGATCGGATCGGCTAGAAATTTGTTACGGATATGTAGTTTTGATGACATAGCAAATATCTACTTATAGTCAGCAAGAAGTAGGTACAGAGAGCAAAAGAACTTGTACCAACCTATTTGTAATTCGTAAAAAAAATCCGCAAGAAACTTTGCAGAAACTTTTCTTAAATACTATATGTTTTTAGGTACCTATCAATCCAGTCACTTTATGACAATCTAATACTTAACCCGTCACCGTCCTAGAGACTACGTTAGTCCCTAACTTTTTTTGCGTGAAATGTCCTAGAGACTTCTGGTAGACTACTGCTAGTCTCTATAGGGCATTTCCCGCACAAAAAGTTAGGTACTAATGTAGTCTTGGACGCGTGACGGGTTAACTACTACCTAACACAAGCACAGCAATAAATGAATTAATAAATATAAGAAAATAAAGGAAACATTACGTGGATACTTATAACAATTGATTCAAGCTTTGCTTTGCGGAGGTCTCACTTCTTCGAGATGTGTTGTACAGTACGCGGAGTGCTACAGCATATTCTGTGCTACAGGATGTTCTGAGAGCGGGCGGACCGTGAAGCGCGTGCGCGCAGACAGTGCGCCGGTGGCGCGCGACCCGGCCCAGGCACTGGACGCGCCGGAGCCCGAGGCTGTGCCAGTGCCTTCGGCGTTCCTCAGTCCCTCCGTTAAAGAGTATTTGGAACTCGGCATGGCGATACCCGGTGAGTAACGCAAACGTTTCCTTCCTAATAGTTTAAGAAACTGACGTAGCATATTTCTCCTTGAATTTGATTTTTTTTACATATGATATTTGATGTCTATTGCATCTCTTAATATTAGGTAATTTTGTAACACTAAGAAAATAAAAACATAAATATTGTACCTACACGATGCATGTGATAGATTACGGTCATGTTCTGAATTATCAATATAAGTAACTATATTTTGTACCCGTTATCACAATAAATATATTATGTATGATTAACAACCCTTGGACGAAGAAAGCTGACCGGAGCCGGAAAAATAAATGTAATGTATTTTAGCACGGTTTCTAATATGTCATAAGTACTTTTAGCTGTGCATGTACCTATGATAAGAACTAGATACACAGTCACTAACCTAAATTATTTGTCGGAAAGCAAGACAAAGCAGTATGATACTGACACTTCTTTGTATGTTCCCAGGAAGCTTTTATAAATGGTGCTAGTGCGCATAACATCTGTCACATTATCTTTCTGCTCTGATATAAAGTACCTACAATCCATGAACTCTTAGAAAAACCTTCGGGTTTCGGGGGAAATCGGAAGGATTCGTTAGTAGAAAATGACAATTGTCTTTTTGACTTAGTAACAATCCATCACGCGAGGAGAGCACTCGTGTTTTCATTGATTTATATAGAGCAGTTAAAACCACCACTTACTTATTTATTTAGTTTGTTACGTTTCGGAAATTGATTTTCATGGGGAGTCAATTTAAACAGGGTATTTCTATAAATGGGAAATCACGGGAAATTGTTTATAATGTATATAAATATTTTGTAAAGAAGCTCAAAGTTTCAAGAAAATTGTTGATCGTAAATATTTTAATAAGGTTTAAGATCGAGTTATAGAAGCAACGGGAATTTCGAAAAGTAAATTAAAAAAATATTAAACGAAAGCAAACAAAAAAAAACATTTGATATACCCAAGATAAGTAGATACAGTAACAACTGATCTGTATGTATACTTCCAAATAAAAGTAGTGTGTTAAGGCGGGGTGTTCTCTATTTAAATGAAGGATAGCAGAATTCGAAAATGCTGATTTTGTTTTATTTGTATCATGACAAAAAGTCATATTGTGTAAAACTAGAAAAAGATAAAGAACCGTAATATTATTACAGTAAGGTTCATTTTGTACTGATGGTAATTCTTTACATAACTTTTTACGGTAACTTTGAAAAGTTTAGCAAGTTGATAACAGAACAGAACAGCATATCACGATCGTATGTCATCGTCAATACCCGAAGCATGCTTCTAAAACCCGAAGGTTTTTTTAAGAGCTCACGGAGTGTAAGAACCTATTGTTTTATTCAATGTCTGGTGGGCGTCTCAAGTAGATCTTCAATTTGTCAAAGCTTCTTTAAACAAAATCTTGTAACGCTAAAGTGGTTGTTAGCAAGGTGACATCATTAAGATCTGTTCCGCATTGTAAGACAAAACAAATGACTCGCTGTGGGAGCACATTGAGCTATTTTGACCTTAAAATCAACTGCTAGAGCAATCCATCTCTACTTTACAAATTGAAAATTTAATTACAACCTAAACAATGTTAACGTTCGACCGTTTGTTCGACTTAAACGTGAGGGTACATAAATTTACAAACGGCTTAGGAAAATTGCTTGGAAGTTGATTGTAGATAGATTATATTTATCTACCTAAACTATTTTGCAAAACATTTTACTTATTTATTCATTAGCATCATATCGTAGTTCCGGCTCAGGTCAGAGTGTTTTATCTTATCCAGTCGTCTATTTGTTTACCGGCAATTTACTTAACTATCGGCCATGGCATTTTATTATTGGAAAGATGGCTTATAACATATCAGACAATAAGTAAAAAATATACGTTTTGATCCTATCTTTTGAAAATGAAGTTCATTATGATAATTTGAGTCTTGGTTTGTTCGTTTAGGCACTAAAAAGTGTTGTTGTTGTCACTATTATATGTCGTCAGCTGTCCGTTTAATCCTTAATTAGTTTCCCAGATTTTAGACAAGTCATATAGTCAGAGTTGATCTTTTCGTTAGAGCAATTTTTGGTGCGTGTACGTTCAAACTTCTATTCCTTAAACTGAGTAAGTATCTTAAGTTATAAATTTCGAATTGTTAGCTGCGGAACCCTCAGTGCGCGTGTCAGACTTGCATTACGCAAAGCCAGGCTAGGTTTGTTCAAAACTGTGTTAATGAATATTTTCACACAGAGACTATAGTAAGATACCTAATACCTTTTCCTTACTATAGTCTACATAATCGATGAGTTTTATGCAACACTACAATGAAATCAAACGTGCTTGTATAATTGAATATCGCTCTAAATCTGCCAGTCCATCGGGCAGCGTAGAATCACGCCAAACCACTAAAAGTAAATACTTACGAAACAAATGGAACGTGTTTTTTTATCATTGTATCTAGTATTGTAATTATAGTAATTAAATACTTGCGGTTTTTTGCACAATGCTGTCATTTCTTTTCTTGTGCATTTTATGTACCTATCGATTAGGATTTTTTTGGGGTAGCCGTCGGTAATATATTATTTTCCGTGAATTTCTTAAGAAAATAGAAAAAAAAGTTAATCAGAAGTAGATGTAGTTACAGAGATCGAAATCATCTACACTGACTCAACTGAAGGAGAGAAGAAGAGCTTTTGATGCTGGCTATCTCACTCATCATGACCGTTTAAAAATAGGTAACGTTTACGTTCTAATGCCAGTAAAAGTGTTGTCTTTCCCAGATTTTAAGTAGGTATGTTTGTTTGTCTGAAGGTCAAAGAAATGTTTTGTGGTCACGATGTAATCAGTGCGTGTAGGTGTCCCCCGCCTTAAAGTTTCAAGGTGAAACCATGGATCCGTGCGCAGTGCAGCCTTGCGATCGCGAATCTTTGTCTTAGTTGTAGATCATGGCGAGGGATTTGGTTTAGCTCTTAATTGAGCTAACAATCCCGCGTTGTGGACGAGGTCGGAATCGTGTCTGCCGCTTCAGCCAGTTCAAATACCTATGTTGGCCACTTGCGCAATTCATTATCATAAGCCACAATGAATGGATGCTTTATTTTTAAGAACGGTGAATTTCTTGCCTAAATAATCAGGTTTAAAAGTAATTTTGAAATTATTAGCCAATGAGTCTGAATTACCTGTTGTTTAGTTAGGTCCGGCTCGGACAAGAAAACTGCTAAATTTTTGATCAGATTGAGTTTAGCTGGAATCTTGAATAGAGTCTTTCTGTATACTAGAATTACAGGTGCATCTCTGTGATGCTGCATTTGCGTGCGCGGCCAGTGATTAGGAAATCAGTGGTTTATTGGCAACGCATGGCCCGGGCGATGTTTAAATGGGCCTTCTTGTCTCGTCTCGTCGCAATACCACATTACATATTTACGATTCAGTTCGTAAGACGGAGCGGAGCCTGGCTTACGGGCATTGAGTAATTGCAATATAAACTAGCGAGCTCTTAGCTGTACTGACGAAAGGTTTGGTCAAATTAGGTGTTCAAATGGTTACTTGAAATTCGCTAATTGCTATGAGCGACTTACAACGGTTTCATTTGAGCGACTTGCCCTGACATTACTTACGAGGTTTGAGGTCGAGACGAAGGCAGTCATGTGTGGGCTGTAAGAATATCAACTAACATACTTAGACCCTTATTATAACAGCGTAAACCACGCTTGTGACTCCATAAAAATCAGGCCCACGCGTGTCATTTTAGGTTGGTGTTACCGTGTCATTCTACCAGCTTCGCACTCAATGCGCGTACGCCGCGTGTTGTAGGAAATAATGCTCTTTGACCTCTGCGGCATAGCAATAATACACAACTTAGTCATAACTCATAAATTCATTCATATCGCTAATTTTTAGGTCATGGTAGCTAAGACCACCGTCGAAAGTGCCAAGGTCGGTCGCTTGCCCTAGGTTCAAAAGAAGCAAATTAATGTTTAGCATTTTCGTGGATGCGGTTTGTTTAAATACTATTTACATAATTATAGATAACTGCTTTGAAATATTGAAATCCTAACGCAACACCTTCGCTCGTTCAAGAATGATTTTGTTTGTGTCTTATGTTTACACGTTTACACATGTGTGAAACTATGCCAATGCAACTTATTTGCTCAACCAAACGGCTGGTAAAAAAGTGATGTTAGCAATTATTTTGATAAATTGTGAATTGTGAGTGTTGAAGGCGCGGACGGGCTAAATCTTGGTTTTATTCGGTCCCGTGGAAGCAGTTTAATAAAAACGTCCGTAACATGCTGGCGAACTGGTTTTTCTGCTAGTCTAGCAACCAGCCCGATGTGGGAATAACACGCAGAGGATGCGTTTACGAGATGTATGGCGCGACGCCATAAGTGAGTTGAAATTTAAACCACTTATGGGCACAAAATCCAATTCAAAGAACAACGTCTATCTATCTAATCATACAAGCTATATTAATTCGAGGCTTGTATTAGTTTGCATCTTAGCATACATAATATTTATAAGTTTTAGATATCGTACCAGAAGACTTATCTCTATCAAAATTATAATGATTCACGATGACCACCGGATATCCTAGTGTTTTTTTTTAAACGACTGGATGGCAAACGAGCATGTGGGTCTCCTGATGGTAAGAGATCACCACCGCCCATAGGCATCTGCAACACCAGGGGTATTGCAGATGCGTTGCCAACCTATAGGCCTAAGATGGGATACCTCAAGTGCCAGTAATTTCACCGGCTGTGTTACTCTCCACGCCAGGATCACGGCATGCTTCACGGCAGGATCAGCGAGCAAGATGGTGGTAGCAATCCGGGCGGACCTTGCACAAGGTCCTACCACCTGCAAATTTGTTGTAGAGAACCTGGCAATTCTTGGATGTGTTATTACTTTTAATTTAATTATTAATTGTCTAAATATTTGTTGCTTGAAACCTGTATACCAAACGTAGTGGTTATATTCTCTTTGCTGTATACCTACCTACAAATTTTGCTTAGTTTGAGATTAGATCGATTGGTGTTAATTCTCCTATGAATTATTTGTTATCGCGCTTCATACTTATGGGTACGACTCTTACATATTACGAAATATACACGCCATTGGATAATTGTGGTGCTTATTATATTGTAGTGAGTCATTTTTATAAAAAAGTTAAGGTGTGTGAAGGCTCCGCGGGCTCATCTATTCAATCTCGGTGCACAATGGGCATTGGAATTAAATACTTCGTTATTAAAATGTTTCTAGATAGCCGCCTCCATACCAGCGCAACGCGTTGAATGCTTTTGCTTTGAGCACTACGCGCCGACTCGAAATTATAAAGTTTTAAATAAGTAAGTGCTTACTGCTCGCTGTCCCTACAGATGTTTTAATGGTCGTTTACACTTTACTCAATTTAAACGCGAAAATTTAAATTGATTTCTAAGATAATTTTATTCTCGTACGATTTTAACAATCTTTTCTCAAAAATGTCCGTAAAAGTTGACATTATTCTGTACATATCAGATGGTGAAGTGCATAGTTTATGGTCAGCGAAAAATTAAAAAGTTAAAAAGATTGCAGGCGCGCTAGCTCGACAATAATAAATTAGCGCGCCAGCAATCAGTCACAATTTTTTTTTAAAGTTTAAAAAGGCCATGGAAATGTTGGCACAAGACGTATACAGCCAAGTCTAACGAGCGCTATCAGATATTTTGTTGGAACTTCAGACTTTTTTTATTGGGTCTGAAACAGCTGGTGGTGTTTTCGATGGAAAAATACACCTGCAGTTTATTTTTAATGAAAAAAGGCGGGAAAGCATAAGAAAAGTAATTGGAATAAAATTAAATGTTATGATATATTTTGAGAAAAAGTTTAGTCTATTTCAGAATTATTCATCATTTTTGAGAAAAGCTTTATATTAGTCTCGGCTGGAATAGCAATTGCTGGCTTCGTATTAGTTAAATGGGACTCGCAAGCTCGTCCGTTTAGTACTCATACTCAGCCAGCAATTGGCTACTTCCAGGCCACGACAATAATCTACTATTAATTGGCTGTTGATCAATAAAGTCAACACAATTGGCTGTTTGCATTACGATTAATGTCATGATTTACTCTGACCTCATTGTAGCGGTTCAACTCATATGTCCGTGCAGCATTTATTAACACGAATTATCAACGCATAGGTGTGGTGCTAACAACAATAAGTAGTTTGGTTTGCGCTAAGCGATCTAAGCATGGCATATGGCATTGCGAAATGCATACGTTACGTCGGTTCAGGCAAGGGCGCTGCGGCCGCGCCACTATTGACATTTGGCACGACAATAATAATTGTTTCCTGCGATCACGTAACTTTTGACAGCAACAAAACAATGGTATTGAGGCGTAATTACCAGCGCATGCGAACCAAACAATCATGCATCACCTTTGTTTCAAAAACTACATAAATAAATAAAAAAAAAAATTTTTTTCTCATGCTCGTAAACTGATGTGTGGGCGATATAAAATGACTTGTTATGCTCTAGAGCATAAACTTAAATATTTTCGAAGACAAAGGTAATCAAGCGCTAACAAAACAATAAAAAAATAATTAAAAAATATGAATAGAGTCCAAAAGACCATAAAGCAAAATAAAAAGACGTGTAAATTTGTCGAAAAAAGTAATTAATCCTACTAATATTATAAATGCGAAAGTTTGTGTGAGTGAGTGAGTGAGTGAGTATGTTTGTTACTCTTTCACGCTGAAATGGCTGGACGGATTTGGATGAAATTTGGCGAAAAGTTAGTTTATAACCTGGATTAAAACATAGGATACCTTTTATCCCGGTATTCCCAAGGGATAGGGATAAAATCTTGAAATAACAACCTCTGGGCTTAGAGTCATGAAATTTGGTATGTAGGTAGTTGGACGTCTGGAATAACAGATAGCTGACTTTTTGACCCGATATTCCCACGGGATACTTAGGGCTAAAATCTTGAAATAACAACCACAGGGCTAAGAGCCATGAAATTTAGTATGTAGGTAGCTGGACCTCTGGAATAACACATAGGCTACTTTTTATCCCGATATTCCCCCGGGATAGGGATAAAATCTTGAGATAATAACCCCTGGGCTTAGAGTCATGAAATTTGGTTTGTAGGTAGCTCGACGTCTGGAATAACACGTAAAGGACTTTTTGACTCGATATTCCCACGGGATACCTAGGGATAAAATCTCGAAATAACAACCACTGGGTTTAGAGCCATGAATTTTGGTATGTAGGTAGCTGGACCTCTGGAATAACACATAGGCTATTTTTTACCCCGATATTCCCACGGGATAGGGATAAAATCTTGAAATACTAACCGCTGGGCTTAGAGTCATGAAATTTGGTATTTAGGTAGCTAGACGTCTGGAATAACATAAAAACGACTTTTTGACCCGATATTCCCACGGGATACCTAGGGATAAAATCTCGAAATAACAACCACTGGGCTTAGAGCCATGAAATTTGGTATGTAGGTAGCTGGACCTCTGGAATAACACATAATCTATTTTTTACCCCGATATTCCCACCGGATAGGGATAAAATCTTGAAATATTAACCGCTGAGCTTAGAGTCATGAAATTTGGTATGTAGGAAGCTGGATGTCTAGAAAAACACATAGACGACTTTTGACCCGATATTACCACGGGATACCTAGGAATAAAATGTCGAAATAACAACCGCTAGGCTTAGAGGCATGAAATTTGGATGTAGGTAGCTGTATGTCTGGAATAACACATAAGTACGCTACTTTTTATCCCGATATTCCCACGGTATAGTTTTGTAACTAAGGGACCCCATACATCCCTGTATTATTATTATTATTTTCGTATTTTTTCTTTAATTGTATACTGTAGTTTTTAAGTATTTTATTTGTAATTATTTTATTTTGAAAAAATTACTTTCTGCCAAGTTTCTTGCGACGCATTCTTCTTGGCAATGATGGTCTTTCCGAAAGCGCTGGGAGTATAAAAAATGACGTGTAAAAGTGCCCATTGCGGCCTATTTACTGAGTAAATGATTTGAATTTGAATTTTGCATTTGAATTTGGATAGGGAAAAATTTTGAAACTTCAGCACTGGGTTTATTGTCTTGAATTTTGTACAGTTATTCACAACACAACCTCAATGAAGACTACGATATAAATATTGGAAATTTCCAGGGGAATTTTGCAAAATCCCGAAAATTTAAATTGCTGCTACCACACCGAATAGTTTACGCGTGCGAAGCCGCGGGTAAAAGCTAGTACGCAATAACCTTAAACATCCCTAGGCATTCGATTATTTCATAAGTAATTATGATAGCTGTTTTATTATTTGTACGATTACTATTTTAAAATTTACATTCTGTTTTCCTTGACACCGTTTGTGCAATTTGAAACAATACCTTGCGATTTTTAAATCTATCGCTAGATATCGAATTTGCTCGCTCTACATATACGAGTATGAGTACATGGGTATATCGTATGATGCGCTATTAGTCAGGTGGTCATTAATAATACGTGTTGAATGGCGGAACACAAACCGCGGGTACTGGGTTATATGTAGTAACTTTGTGTTGTATGGTGGAGGTGTTAGAGTTTAAATGGAGTTGTGTGGCGGGTGCGGTGTCTCTGCGTTTGCGACATCGGTTGCGGCTTGCGGCACTGCAGCCCCGTAGGTATTGTGCATGATAAAGATAGCGAAAACCGGCATGTAAGTTGAGTGTTTTGGCGTTTGAATTAAAAATCCAGAACCGCTTCAGTGTGTTAAGTTGGTATTCTATTCTCAACATAAATGGCGTAAATAATGCCTTAAGTGTCAGCAACAGAACTAAAAGAACTATTGATATTGAGTAAAGTGCCAAAAACACGTTCAAAACCTTTAAGATTTGACAATCTCTGTCACTATTTTCAGCTATTCCATTGTAAAAATAAGGCGTGCCCAATATAGTTTTAAATGACCATTTTGCAGCCGCAAAGAGACATTTTTTTATATTGGAAGGGGCAAAAGAGTGTTCTGGTTAAACGCTCAACGGACAATTGTTAACATTATAATCCATACCTATTATTTTGAATTTTTTCGGAATATTTCAGGAGGTTATTTAATGTTTGACATAACTCTTTTTAGGGTTCCTTAGCTAAAATGGCAAAAGCGGAACCCTTATAGTTTCGCCATGTCTGTCTGTCTGTCCGTCCGCGTCTTTGCTCAGGGACTATCAATGCTAGAAAGCTGTAATTTTGCACGAATATATATGTAAACTATGCCGATAAAATGGTACAATAAAAAATTCTAAAGTGCAAATTTTCATTAAAATCGAGCGTCCCAGCCCCCTCTAAAATCTAAACCGGTGGGTGGAAAAATTTGGAAAAATTCAGGATGGTAGTAAGTATATCAAACATACAAGGAAAACAATAACGGTTAAGTTTTCTTGAGAATTATTAGTAATTTAAGAGTAAATAGCAGCCTAAGGTATAAAATATACCTAAACTTGGAATATTCCGTACAAAATACGAAATCCTTGGAAAAATATTACTTGTTTTTTTTCGTAATGGCTACGGAACCCTATTCCGTGCGTGTCCGACACGCTCTTGGCCGTTTTTATTCTGAAACCATTTATTTTTCAGAATTGTTGTATAACAAACCTAACCTTACCTATAGCCTTCTAAAGGATGACCATTTAAAAATTTATGAAAAATGTATGGTTTCAGCGGAAAAAAAATTATGACTAACAAAAATTAACATTTGTTAACCACCATGAAAAAACAAGAAAAACATTCACAAGGGTGCTATGTTAAACGGCGATGGTATTCACAGACACAGTATATGTAATCTAATTATACAACGGCAGTCATAATATTCATATTGCACGGCGCCAATCCCGTTCGGCCGGTTTAAGGCTTCAAGATGTGAATAGGTACACATTAAAATGATGATCCAAGTGTTGTCACACCGGATTTGTAGGTAAACTAAATGTACTTAAATACATTTGATTCATATCTTTAAGCCGCGAACATATCGTATGTTTTATTTTAAGTTAGTCGTGGTAAGTATGTGAAAATACGACTATTTATAATATTAACTGCATATAATTACTGCACACCTAGAAAGTAATAAATAAAAGCTTTCGTAGCTTAAGCTTACTTAAGCTTAGCTCGAGCTTCGTATTTAGGGTAGCGCGCGCGCTAGTCTAAGTATAATCAGAGGCCTTATTGTCTAAGACACATGGAATCACAATCGTTTTCACCACTTCTTTCTGTCACACGGTATAAGACGAGGGTGAATGCGATCGCTAACGTCAGCGCGTTAGACAATAGGTACGGCCTCAGGTATTAGGAAGGAAAACTATAATACAGAAGGACTCAGTGCTTGACGTGTGTGTATCTGACAAGACCGTTGGTATAAATTCCAAATGTAATGGTGTCTGCGCCCCTGGTGCCCTTGAGTCCGAGCCATAAAGGACCTGTGTTCAACCTCAAAACATTCTAAATTTAATCCACTATGAATATTTATGATTTAAATTATTTTGTGTTTATTGAAACACAGACACTTCAGTTGAGAGTAAGTCAGTTGTAATCAAGTGAATTACAGCTCGAGTGCTGAGAAAAAAACTGTCTTCAGATAGGTATAATATCATGTACAGTCACTAGCACTAGCACCAATATATGAAACACCAAAGCGTGCTAATAAATATATCTGACCTACGACTCTATTTCTAGGGCCGGTAGGACGTGCAAAGATATTTCGGAGACCTAAATGAATCCAGGATATGTGCCACTTTTATACTTAATTAAATTACTAGAGCCCGGAATTTTCGTGGCACTTTTGACCTGTAGGTAGTGACTTCTCACTTATGTATCTACTTTCGATATATGCAATATCGATATACATGTTAATATAAAATAATTAGGTCAACAATTAGGCGGTTTTATCGTTAAATAGAGCGATTTCTTCCAGTTAACTTTTGAGATGTCTTAAAAAGTGATATAGACAAAATATGCATTAAGTATCGAATGAAAACAATTAATAAAATAACAATTTCTAATTTAATAATTCATTTTCATATTCAAAGTCTGTTGTAGTGCTAAAAGTGTTCCATTAGTGTCTCTATAAAAGATATTACGATTATTAATTTAGGATAATATTATCAATTTACATTACTAAGGATAATATTTACTAATCATTATAATTTAGGTAGATTCGATAAGTGAGGATTCACTATGACAGATCAAAAATGCCACGAAAATTCCGGCTGTGCTAATTACAAATGATACAAATATGTAAACTTGTATTGTAAATATAAAGTTATAATATGTAGGTATGTATGGCATTCACACTCACTCACATCTAGATCCGGAAGAAAAAAGCTTGGTAAGCATGTGAAGCTTTTATAGGTTGATTTGAGTAGTCATGATTCAATGTTTATTTTCACTGTCAATGTAAAATTACCACGTAGGTACTGGTTTTTGCGCCTTCCATCCTGTACAGTTACATAAGAATTATGTACGTATGACACCACAGCCAGTTGGCCTTGTTTGTGTCTTCCCTGACCCCAAATACATTTAGGAGTTACTTAGCGCTTTACTAAAGCAGTTTGACAGGGTTTAAATGTTCAAATACACAATGTATAGTTATTAGGGATTAAGTAGTAAATTACTAATTAATTTAAGTGATTGGAGGAAATTCAAGAGCTAAATAACTAAACCTCTTACTCATACAAAAGCCGGTCAAGTGCCAGTTGTAGGTACATTCACGCCACGAGTGTTGTGCACAAATTATTCAGCACTAATGTGTAATCATAACCAACAAAAAGTTGGAAAACCCTGACATTGTTACTTCAAAGTTGAATATCTCAAAAACGGCTCAACTGATTTTGATAAAACATGTCTAAGAACCATCGCTAGAAACCCTGCTTTCAAATTAAAAAAACCGCATTTAAATCGGTTCACCCGTTTAAGAGCTACGGTGCCACAGACAGACGCACACACACATAGCGGTCAAACTTATAACACCCCGCCCTTTTTGCGTCGGGGGTTAAAAACAACAGACGAATAGTGTTCTCTATATATATCAACAATCGGGCAGTCTTAAGTGCCCCAGAATATGTTACATATATCATAATTAACCATGAACCTGTCCAGGATTAAGTAGGGTCAAAGTGTATGGAGCTGTCAACTCTAATCCCGGTTTAGTGGTTTATATTTTTAACCTAAAATTGTGCTCGTTGCCTTAAGTCTAGTTATGTTTTTTTTTATATTTCAGATGTTAGTACGTGCCTAGGTATATGACCAATATGCAATAATTTATCATGTGTGCATTGCATTTACCGCTTCATCTATGTATAACGGTTTCGTTTTATATAATTTCTATAATTGCGTATAAAATGACGTAAATCTCAGGTTACTGGGCGTTGTAAAAAGCAACGTCTTAGCTGTGTGAATTACTAATTCAATACTTTCATTAGCGATCTTTCATTAGCATTAGATATTGCGATACGTTCATCGAAAGTAAGTCAAACTTTGCCTAACCTATTGCAACTACATTCATTTATAGGGTACGATTCCATTGAGGCGGAGCGAACCGGAGACGTACAGAATCGATCAATCATTTCAAGGGGAGCGTAATGTGGATTTCGTTTTTAAACTATCTACTTATATTAGGGGTTTCCAAATGCGTCTCGACTCCCTGGGCGCTTTTGTTAGGGGGGCTACTACGAAATCCTAAAATTCTCACTAGCATTTCGCAAGATACGAATTTCGAATTTTGCACTTCATTGTAAAGATCCAGTACCGAAGGGCGCCGTGTGGGGCTCCTGATAACCCGTAAACTTAGACAATCTGGTAGAAATTTAATTGTTTACGGCGCCACATCATTGCCAGCTATTGTACTCGTACCCTATTTCAGCTAAATATAGGCTCCGTAGCTAAAAGGGCACTGTGACGAAATATTAAGCCTGTAAGTGCACTACAAACTGAAAAAGTTTGGGAAGTCCTGAGATAATGTCATCGATTCTTCAGGTTTCCGCTGTCAAGAACATATACCGATAGTATTGGTAATTGTGCTTTTGGATATAATGTCCGTTATTAGGAATAATTTTTCGTATACAGTGTACAATCAGTCGTAAATTAGAATTGCAGATAAAAGACATCGTAAAATATGAAATATGAGGTACAACTGCAATTAAAGATTAATAGGTTTGCTTGCATCTTTAAACGTTGGTTGAAGGTACTTAGACTAATTGCAGCATTATGCAAGATGGCTATGGAACTTCACATTACGTAAAAGTTCGATCATTTTATGGCTTCCTATGCTCAATTAGTTGGTAAAGTAACGGGTAAGTGACACCGCAAAATGATAGCACTTACGTAGTTGTAAAAATGTGAAAGACAGGCTAAGTATTGAGTCTAAAATTAATGGATACAGTTTAAATTTTGCTTTAGTATGTTTTGAAAACATAAGTTAAATAAATAGTTTCACTTTTGTTTTATTGAGGAAGTACTCTAGCATAGTTAGATTTAACTAACTAATGCACGTCTTGTTCCGTCCCTCGTAACAACAAAGTTATCGTTAATCCGTGTAGTTTTAAAAATTGGTAGGTACAGTTATACCTTTCAGCATCCAGATGAACATACTAAAAGTCCTCTTATTGAACAGTCGTAGCAACAAAATTCATATCAACAAACGTTTTCGTTGCTTGTCTCGCTCATCGCTTTTTGTTAAATTCAGCTACTAAAGAGTCAGCAAAATATCTCGCATTACGAGTAAGTATTACACCAAGTAGGTACACAACAGTGACTGGGTAACGAAATGCCTCCTGAAATGTGGGGTTCGAAGCGAGGAGCTGATGGAACCCTCGAACCAATTATCACCACTGATCCTCCAGCTCCTGGCATCGTACTGACTTAAATTTTTTGTCGCTGCAAAAGTGCTTGCACTGGAAAATATTGATGTCGAAATCGAAAAGTCGGTATTAAATGCAGTCTTGTGTATGTATGTAAACTCTTTATTGTACAAAAGAAAAGAAAGAAAAAAAACAATTGACAAACTTTGAGATACTTATACAAAGGTGAACTTATCCCTATACGTATGGTATGTTTCGGCTGCTTGGGCTCATGTACAAACGGTGTACCTGTAGATATCATAGAAGGAGAAGACAGTAATGTCGATATAGAAAAGGATGAGTAACATAACAAAAATGAACTAATTGGCTGTTTCTATTTTTAAACAATATTAGAAAACCTACTTCGTTAATCATTTCTTAAATTGTCCGTTTTTTATCTCCTTCTTAACTTAAACAGACTGTAACTCCTAAAGTAGGTATTGATCGTAGATCAAAAATGAATATGACAAAATTTGTAGGAAATTTTATGTAGAAACTTTTGTCCGAAGGAATCATAATGCTATTCGTACAAATATTCGAGATATGAGAAAAAACCTTCAACCCCCCTTTACACCTTCAGCACAGCCCTCACACTTGAGGGCTTTTAGTATGTTTATCTGGATACCGCAAGGTATAACTGTACCAATTTTCAAAACTACACCATTTTCCACCCTGATTTTATTAATTTTCTTACCCTACGTCCCCTATTGGGGTTATAGTACCGAAAACAATTCAGGTTCTATGTCACATTTATTTACTTACCTACGTTGCGTAAGGCTTAGTTCGTAATCACATAATTTTTTTTCGGCATTTATCTATTAAAAGTTATCGTTATTTCATTTACAATAGGTGCAGCAATCGCGTTGCATTATGATTCAACGCGGGTTAAAGGTGACTGCATCGCCAGAAGCAATTGACCGCTTACGAGCTGAGAATCGACACTATAGGTTCTCGATTACATTGCGTTCAAAATCTGGCCTTAAACTATGATGTCCGAAAATCTAAATTTCGTATCGAGTCGTCCTGCTAGCGCTAATAATATTTAATAAGAGTATGAGCGAGGCAATATAATACAAAATTCGAATTTCAAAGTAGGTAGCCCCCGTCTCTAATGAATATTCTACTGTAGGTACTTCGAGATCTGGTAGATGGCCTTTTATAACGGTCGACAATCAATAGTAGTCGCGCTCGAGTGAAAGTGCCTATTGCAATGCAAGCGAACTTTCGTTATCTTTGTAAATACCGGTAGAGGTATTGTGGGCTGATCGTGCTGATGGCAGATGATCCATTTTGACTTAACGGTCTAATGAATAGTCTTTGCGGACGGGAAATTAGGTAACTTTGTAAAGGTTAGCCTAAACGTCCCGTTTTGTTTACAGCAGCTATGATATTAAGGCGGACATGCACGGACCAGAGTTAATGATTTGATTCAGAGTTAAGCGCTAACCCAAGGTTAAGTGTAGTGTCAAAATGAATAGAACTGTCGTCCGTAATGCAGGGTGAACGATTTTATTTTCTGAACCCTAGGACTGTGCAACCATATGCTAGGAGACTTATGTTCAGGCCGTAAAAGCAAATTGTAAATGATTTTTACACTGTCACGCAATTTACATAAGTAAGTATGCCAAATTTCAAGTCAATCCGAAGTTTTCTAATTTTTGACCGGCAGGTTTTTTTTTGATCGCTTATTACTATTTCTGGTGTACAATAAAGAGTCTTTGTATTGTATTGTATTATACAGACAGACAGACAACGGAACAGGTGAAACTAAATAAAAGCTTGTAAAAAAACATTTGTTTTTATGCTTCATTATAACTCACTCATATAGAGTCAAATTTCCCAAAAAGTTGCAGTGATGTTCAAACGCGCACTCATTTTGAAACATGTTAATAATTTTGGTTTATTTAAATTACAGGCAAGCCAGGCACCGACTACCCCGTGCTGGGCGCAGTGCCGTATACCAACTTCTATTGCGACGACCAACCCTATCCTGGCTTCTTCGCGGATATGGAGACCCGTTGTCAAGGTATACCTCTAGTCAAAATGGAACAGGACTTATCACGCTAAAGCAAACGGGTAATATTTACCTCGATTACTCGATTTCTGTATTTCTTTGACTCGTGACTACGGCCGCTGTAATGTGGTCGAAACATCGAGGTATATATTACTTGTGTGTTTTAGCGTAATAAGTCATGTTTGTGGTATTTTGACTATGAGTGAAAATCACAAAAGTTTTAAACTTATAAGGTATATCTCTATAAATCAATTTAAATCTTTACAACTATATTTATATGTACTTTACACCATATTTTATGACTACATTTCTCCATGGTTCTCTGATTGCGGTTAAAACTACAGTCTAGTTCCTGTTATTCAGAGAGAAAACCATTGCCTAGAGGAGGCCAGAAATATAGAGACGGAAAAATGTAGGTATATGATCCCTTGTTAGCCAAAGTTTTGAAATGAAATAATTTATTGCCAAATACACGTTTACACGTCACGTCACGTTTTATTGAAAACTTGAATGCATCTATAGGTATATGTATATATGTGTCGGCTTTTGGAAATATTTTAATTGTTTTTATTTTGAATTTAATGTTGAACATGAAACTACCGTGAGACTCACTCATATTAAATATATTGACCCGGATAACACACGTCTTAAATGTCTTAACATGTCGGGCTAAACTCGATTTAAGACGTGAGTTATCCGGTTCAATATATTTAATATGAATTTAATGTATGTAATTTTGTATTTACCAATGTATTTTCCTTTTCTTTTGAGTATTTCTGTTTTCCTCTTTACCGCACGTACCTACCTAATTTTAACGTGTGCCTATCTTCTTCTTAATAAATTGTCTTCTCTTAACTAGGTTTGGTGGAAGAGATCCCTTTTTAGGGATAAGCTCGCCTTTACTCTCCTTTTTGTGTATTTGTATTTTTTTATGTGCAATACACATGTGAGCCTTAGAAGTGTTTCAACTGCGGGGCCGCATTTGTGTGTTGAAAATAGACGAATTTGTCCATTAGCTATTTAAAACCAACCACCACCACTAGGCTAGTTCCAGTTATTTGCATCCCTTTATCGGTATTGCGCATTGCGATTGTCGCGGGTTCGAACTACCGGAAATTTGCTTTCCAATTTGTTTGCACTGCGGACAACTGGGAGAAAAGAAGCTCAGTAGTTCACACTCTTTCATTTTCGAACTAATGTATGTCCACGAATATGGTAGCTCTAGAGCAAACATTCACGTGGAACTTACACTCACAGAATAATAGCCTTCCCACGGCTTCGCAAAAACGCCTCTTATCAAATATTGCCTACCCAATATTTCACATAATTATTTTAGGCAGTTAAAGACCGCTATTCATTATTTTTTTTCTATTAACTGGCGTCTGGAACGTCTTTGTTTGAAATGTTTTTGCTTATCAAACGTCTGACGAATCACCCAGTAAGTGTTTTAATAACTAAGACCTTGCTCGAAGATGAGTAATGTAATGCCAAGTGACCTTATGGTTTTCGGAGTCTAAGGTCAGTAAATTATAATAAAAACCGACCAGGAAGGCGATCGCGTCAAACATTAGGTCGAAAACGTGAGATCCGGAATGAAATTGTACATTTTATCTATTTTATTGAGTTTATGCATAAATGTAGGTACGATTTAAATGGATTACTGTTAATTCACTGTATTCTATTACAATTTAAAATTGGTTGATCGTCCTTTTCAGCCAATAGAGCTCCTTCAGGTTAGCCCCACATCACGTTTGTACTCAACGAAAACGAAATAAAATTGAACAAGAAATATATTTTTAGCCTCTATTTCAATGCCTAATGATCATCATAACCAACCCAAACCCGTGCATACGTATGTATTATTGGCTAATTACAGTTAATTATTGAAGGAGATCCACTAAAAAATATACTGACCAGAAAAAAATATTGTCAATTTTCATACAGCTGAAATATAACGGAAAGTGGTCGCGTTATTTTTGCTCGTCAGTGTATATCGATCAATAGGTACCTATGGATAGGTAGAATGAATGAATTTTCATTTTTTAGCATAGGTACATCTGGGCTACAAAACTTGCCTCGAAAGGGTTTGAAGAACTTATCAATTGTGCAAATAGGTTACTAAATAGTCCAAAGGTTACATTACCTAATTAATTTAAAAATAATGGTTTCAATGACTACCGATCTCTAATCCGTGATAGCCTGAACGGGCACAATTTAAAAACGATGTATCGTGCTATCGTGCCCATTTCAATTGTCAGACTGATCAGCAGTTTCATTATACCTAGTATAGTACCCCGATATATTTTAATCACTGAAGTCAAGGTCCTTGCAACTGCACGATTCTTACTGCATTATTACATTTGGATGCGATGATATAACAACGTGATCGAGTTTAGTATAATTATAATATGAGTACTGAATATTTAAGGCATACTACCAAATCATGTTATTTTGCCCATCTATGTCTAACTAAGAAGTTTTGTTTGACTTAGAAAGGGTTCTTCGGAGTTTCCGCGATATTACGGAATTAAATAATTTATATTTTTGTTTCAAAGTAGCACTTTGTCAGTTTATAGAGTTCCGTACCTCAGCCGGCAAAAACGGAACTCTTACAGGATCATACTTATAGGGTACTTTCAGTTGTCCGAGGAACTTGAAATCTGGTATGAAGCTATAGCTCTCATCTAGCTTTATATAGCACAACTACTAAGAAAAATCTGAAAATCTTATTATTTTCTTTGATTCTTTCTGTCTGTCTATGTCATTAATCATCTAAAATTACCTAACACTGCGTACATTTTGCTGGATATTTGTTTATAGATACGAGTACGTACAAATTTTTATAGAACCTTCGGTGCACAAATCCGCCTCGCACTTGCGGTCGGATTTTTAAATTGCAATTACATATGTTTTGGCATGAAGACGTGAAAGAAGTTGGAAGCAAATGCCAGTTACTTATACAGGTGATCAAACCAAATGGGTCAGTAGGGTGTTTCTGTTCACTTAAGATGATTCTCAATTAAATCTAAATTGACGCCATGGTTCCTAAGAACAGATTTCGCTAAATCGCGGGCTTATGCTAATGCAAATGTTGAATTATACTCAGAGATTGGACCAATGTGCGTCATTACTCGCAATAATGTGGATATGACTCCAAAGATTAATTAATATGGAATATTACTGCAATGTTCTGCCATCAGAATGCAGCACTAGCACAAACCGTAAACAGTTTTTTGAACGTCTTAAATGTCTTTTAAATGTGCGTAGGATGGGTTAACATCATATTATTTCAATGTTTTTTTGAAATATAGCTCTATCGTTACTATCCATGTAAATATCATGTTATTTTTTTACTAATATATATGGTTATGGTCTGTCATGGCGACAAACTATAAAGAGAACTGACGTTGTCATGGCGGTTTGTTTACGGTTTGTGCTACTTTAGTGTCTCGCCCCCTGCGCAGAGATTCGCAAGACAGTAATAAATAAATTAAACAGAGACTCCTTATTGTGTAGATTTATTAAGGTACATGTGTAAAGGTATAAACTTACCACGGATAATTAAGAAAAAATACTTTTTATTTACTTTAATAATTGTACACAATAAGAAGTGTGTGTTTAATTGAATTATTATCGTCTTGCTTGAAGTATACCTACAAAATAAATTACAGGTAACTTATCAATTAATTAAAATTAAGAGTCATGTCCATATTATTGCGAGTAATGACGCAAATTTGTCCGATCTCTGAATTTATACTCGAATCCAGAATTAGGCGAACCAACTTGACAGTTCATTGCACGGAAATGTTGCCACAGTTTCACTAGTGCTGTAATATCGAAATTAGAAAATAAATCTTCCCTGCTGAACATCGGTAAGGATCCCATTCGCCATTTTGTTTTGTTAACATTTCATATATGTCATTCGACTTAAATTTGTAATCGGTTTGCTGGGAACTATCTCCCGTTATTGTGTTTTTTTTCTTATGTTGTTCATTAATTTTTAATTGTGTTATCCTCTATGCCGTTTTTAGGCCTAAAGCTATGGAAATAAAGCCCGAAAGTGACATACATTTTCATTCCCCGTCTACACAAGGTTAGGTATTCCTATGACTATTATTTTTTGCTATGTCTAGTAACATTTTCAGGTGTCAATCTAGTTCGCCTAATTCTGGACTCGAGTACCTATAGGTATCTAATATATTTTCAATGTTGTCCTGATTCCAGCATGGCACTACTGCGACATCGACGGCCGGCAAGCTTCCTTCTTGTGCCCCAACGGCACAGTATTCTCACAAGGCGTCGCGTCCTGCGATTGGTGGTTCAACGTACGCTGCGCGCTGTCGCCCGCATTATATCCGCTCAACGCCCGGCTGTACAGACGCAGAAGGAAACAATCAAGGCCTAAGCCTCATAGGCTGATAGATAAGCAACTTGTAGATGAGATATTTTTGTAAATTTACGTCAAGCCGTAGTTTAAGAAAAACATTGTCAGTACTAAGAATAGAGCTTGTTGGTATCTCAGAATTGATGAAAGTGTAAAACTGATTGTTGTTCTGCCGCCTTCTACAACATCAAAAATTGCGGTTATAAGCTAATCATTTTTGTCTACTAATTAATGTTAATAATACGGATCTGTGCCATAATAGGCAAGACGCCGACAAGCACTCTACATCACATGAGCAAAATTTTGTCTTCTTACGTAGGTACAGGTTTAACGCCTAATAATTTTGCTCGCGTCATAGATTATAGCTTCCTAATTTATAAATAAATTTATAAAAGTGTCAGAATCTTTTAATATTTCAAGTCGTACATAGTAAAACAGGTACATACAATACATAGATGATAGATGAAGTATTTTTAGGGTTCCATAGTCCTTCAAGGAACCCTTATAGTTTCACAATATCCGTTCGTCCACTAGTTTAGAGACTACTACTAGTGCTAGAAAGGCAGGTGGTAGGACCTTGTGCAAGGTCCGTTCGGATTGCTCCCACCATCTTGCTCGCTAATCCTGCCGTGAAGCAGCAGTGCTTGCACTGTTATGTATCGGCGTAAAGAGCAAGACAGCCGGTGAAATTACTGGCACTTGAGGTATTCCATCTTTGGCCTCTAGGTTGGCAACGCATCTGCAATAGCCCTGGTGTTGCAGATGCTTATGGGCGGTGGTGATCTCTTACCATCAGGAGACCCACTTGCTCGTTCGCCATCCAGTGGAATAAAAAAAATAGAAAGTTGTGATTTTGCATGAAATATATAAATGACAAAATGGTGAAATAGAATTTTGAATTTTTATTTGGGTACCCTACATCCTGTAAACTGGGGATGATTTTTTTAGGTGTTCAAAAATATTATAAGTAGGTACGTTTGATAAGATAATTTTTCGATTAGGGGATCCGTTAGCATAATATTAAGCTGTGCAGTGCAAAATTTTATAAGATTCAAGTCTCTCCTCTACAAGTTATATCGTTGGTTTGAAAAATGTGAAAAAAAAACCGAATTGTATCAAAGAAAATAATGAGGTCAAATGTAACTCACTAATTTAGTAACAGCCTATCACTCAGGAAAAATGAAAATGTAGGAAGACTGTAACTTATTTTGATTATATTTTATCTTTAGACAATGCGAGAAGGGTTGTCTAGTTTTGAGTCCCAAGAAAAAAGCCGAGGTACTATGTATATACCTGTTGTCAGAGGTGCTATAGGACTGGGACATAATTTAGTGACTAATGTATACCCGTGTTATTTTTGATTTCCGTTGACTTTAATTAAGGGGACAATCTACAGGTCAAATGAAGTTAATTTCTCTAAGACACTAGTGGCTTAACTCTTACTGTTTAAAAGATAACCAAGAGTTAAGATAAATAAATAAAAAAATATATCATGGGACACTTACACCAATTGACCTAGTCCCAAACTAAGCAAAGATTGTACTATGGATACTAGGCAACGGATAAACATATAAGTACATATTAAACATCCAAGACCCGAGAACAAACAATCGTATTATTCATACAAATATCTGCCCCGGCCGGGAATCTACCCCGGGACCTCAAGCTTCGTAGTAAGGTTCTTTAACCACTTGGCCATCCGGTCGTCAAGACAATTAATTATTAGCAGCAAAACGGCGTCAAGGTACTTTTATGTCATTTTTTCAAAGTCCATAACTTATCCGTTTTTAATTCACACATATTTAGCAAAGAAAGTAAAACATTTTTTTGATGTCTCTCTTATATGTCTCAATGTTACTTGTCAAGTTTGTTTATTTTACTTATGCATAAAATAGTAGATTTAAATGAGCATAAGACGAGCCATTTTACCCGAGCACGTTGATATAGCCACCGGAGCCGCCGGTACGGCGAAGGTGGATAGATATAGATTCGTCGAGGGGAAATTGGGTTTAATGCTCGAGTTTTACACTCTGACTCTCACTTGGAGGGCGAGGAAATGAAATAGCAACAGTGGAAACAATAGTTCAATTACAATGTACCTTTTATTATTCATGCATTACTATTATAATCATAAATTTCTAGTTTTATTGATTTATTTTGATTGATTTTTAGTTTTATATAAAATAATTATTATAAAAAAATATGTAGAAACTTATTTGTTTGTAACTGTTTACGCCTGTCTTAGACAAAGATTTTATTTTATGCACTAAAAAAAAACATTTTATGTTGCCTAGATCCAGCAAAAATAAGAATTTAACGAGCATGAGAAGTAAAAAAAAGTTTTATGTTTTTCTTTCATTTTTGAATTTAATAGGTATTATTATTACGCCTTGATCAATTATGATACCCATGGAATCATTTAATTTCATTCAAATTGACTACCTATGTTCAATTGTTTTTGAATCTAAACTAATGAAAAGAGCAGCGCCGGTTCTATGAGTATATAGCCTTTGATCAAGGTAGAGCGAGGTTGTCCACATCGCTTCCACACCTTCAAAAGGCGCCATCGGTGCCATCATAATTTTATTTTGCACTGGAAACTGGAAAATGGCGCTTCGAGCCACCACTCCGTTTGCTCTACCCCAGGGCCGGCGCTGGAAAAGAGTAATGTGAAATCAAGAAAAATAAGTACCATGTTATAGAAAGATCATGCAATATACCTATGTAAAATAAAACAATCTAAAACGAGCCATGTTCTTTTCTGGAATCTTTGTAAGGATCCTTAATGTTATTATATAATAGTGTAAATAAATTTGTCTTTCTGAGTGCTTGTTCCCAGTTTTTACTACCGCAATTAATCTACCTTGAAAACTGCAAGACATCGATAGTCTTTTAAAATTAAAAAAGGGAAAGTGCAATTTCTACTTATCTTCTGTGGCTACTAGATACGTAGCTCATAAAGCTCTTGGCTCCCGATCAGGAATATATCGTATCACAATGGACCGAACTGCCATTTTTAAGGGTGAGGGTGCTATTTTGAATCAAGAGCGAAGCGAGCGATTGTAGAGTAGGTATGAATAGAATCCTAAGAGCAGCGGAGGATTCTTAAGACGAGTAGTCATCGCCTTACCTATCTACCGATATCAACTACAATCGACATATTTCAATTTTTAAATACACACATACTAACTATGAATGGTTTAGGAAATTTGTTGAAAAACCCCAGAGTTCCTCTGAGGATGAACTCTGGTGGAGTTCAAAACGCGTCAGTGTAGCGTGGTGGTTGTAATAGTTGCTTTGTGTAGGTAATTTGTGTGTTCTATTCTTACAGTGTGGAGTTATAGAGATTTTTTTTTATTCAACTGGATGGCAAACGAGGAAGTGGATCTCCTGATGATAAGAGATCACCACCGCCCATAGACACCTGCAACAACAGGGGGATAGCAGATGCGTTGCCAACCTAGAGGCCTAAGATGAGATACCTCAAGTGCCAGTAATTTCACCGGCGGTCTTACTCTCCACGCCGAAACACAACAGTGCAAGCACTGCCGTTTCACGGCAGGATTAGCGAGCAAGAGAGATTGCGCTAGTGTCGCCCCCTGCGCAGAGCTTTGCCTAATATGCCCTATTGCAAAGTGTTAGCTGTCAAACGGTTTCGTGTAATCTATCATATGTATATATATGTATACTGTACCGTTGTACCCTGAGTTTATCTCTCCGATTTTAACAAAATTTGGAAGGTAGACTCGGTCCATGATTCCGAGCTGGAAAAACAGGGTCTCCAGATGTGTCCCAAAATATTGTAGGTACCTATGGATGTGTCAGTTTTGTTACGATAATTATTAAAAGAAAAATATTACCCTGTTTTTCCAGCTCGGAATCGTGGACTGAGTCTGCCTTTCAAATTTTGTTGAAATTGGAGAAATAAACTCAGGGTAGGTACAACGGTAGATAGAAATGCCCAAGTACGAACACAAGATACAGAGGGTTATGGTACTCGTCTATTATTTGGTTTAGGGTGTGTGATCGGTGGTGGAAAACCCAGGGCGACTACTGTTCGGTTTTTGTCCAGTAGTTCGGCAGCGTGATCCTCCTCCTCGATAATCCCTAAAAAATAAATCCCTTATATAAAGATGGGAAAACAGACTTCGTTATCGGACGATAATTACTAATGTCGTTTTTATCGCTCGCAGCACTATTAGGTATATTAGAATAGCAAAACATGGGTGGTAATTTTGCTTCTTTTTTGCTCCTGTATGCCATCCTAAATATTTCTTACTATCAGCGGCACAAAATTTGGCCCACTCTACAAACAAATTGACCTATTTCTGCATACATTTGAGGGCCAGATTTTTGGCCGCTCAATATAGTTAGCCACGATTTCGATTTGGAAATTTGTTGTTTGGCTATTCTGAGAGCACGGTTTTCCCTCAGGGCTCATCGAGTAAATAATTACGTGTCGCGATGTTGGATGTCTTTTCTTATGTTACGTTTTACTCGTCTGGCAAAAATACTAAACCTACTCTACTGTTTCTCTTTCCATTTTGCTTATCTTCTTATCTAATTATTCATTACATAGTTTTTTAAAATCGAAGACTTACGTATGGAGGGAGATTAACATCAATCTGAATATTTTCCTTTACTGAGATTTGTTTCGCTACATGGAATCATTTAGCAACCAGATACCATCAAAACTTCATACTTAATGACTTAAACACCAGTTACCACCCCATTTCACACTTAATAGCCATGAAATTAAACCACGTAAGTACCAAAATGCTATGTTGTTTTATTCTATGAAGAAGCGGATATCATATCATCATAGCTTTAGCACAAGAAGAAGAGTAGCGCAACAAACTCAACCCTATTACTGTCGTTTCGTTTCGTCTGTATGTCACAGGGCTGTATCTCGAGAACCGCGGCGTAACGTAATAGATAGAAAGCTGAAATTTACACGTTTATTTTATTTATTTTTTTATATTCAGGATAACAACAGCCATAAATGTAATACAAGGAACATACAACATGGTTACATCACAAAAGGCCAATAACAGTTATCCATTAAGTTTTAAAATCTATATCATCATAGTGGAAATGTTCACACCAGACACGCCAGCTCATGAACAATCTCTAAAGTATTATAAGAAATTGTGTATTATAATTATAACTATCTGTTTCCTGCAAGAGTACCTAATGTCAGAAAGACTAAAAAAGAAAGATAACACGAGTTTAACAAGCGTACATGAGTGGGGTGGTTTTTAGAAGATTTCCATCCATAATGTATAATGCTTATAATCTTATTTATTCTACTCATAATTTATATTAGTATTGTTAAGTTGCCTCCTTTAGTACCTTTTGTAAAGTATAGGTAGGTACCTACCTATTTCTATTGCCACTACAACAACAAATAATTCCTGTATCTGAATTGAATGTACCTAGTTACAAATTAGTATAATCTGTTTGGAAGTTTTATGCAGATATTGTTTGTGATAAGTACTCCATGTTTATAAGCACATTTTGGTGGGCGGAGTACGAGAATGAATGAATGAACGAATATACCTAAACATACCCAAAATCCGTTTTTCCGACGAATTCACGGGCGTCGCTTTTTGTTCTCCCAACAATGACGATTCATTCATACCATTTAACTAGGGGTCATCGTCAATTGCCTACTGTGTTAATGTTAAGTGTGCCAGCCGTGAGAAACCTCAAATGCTACGCAGTTGTTTTTCTGCGTACGTATATTGTTAAGGCAGCGGTGTTCGGAACAGAAACGCATAGTCCGCAGACGGCTTTTCCTGTTTTCATGAGGCTGTATGCCGCTGAGGCAGCCGTCATTTGTTTCGCGAAGCGCGCCAAACGCACGCGCGAGTTCGGACACGGCGCATGCGTGGTCAGAGCGCGGGAAACAGTGTTTACGTGCGGAACGGACTTTGCAGTATTGGATTTGATGCCGATTTTTGTACAAAATGGAGACTTTTATGCTTCTGTTATGCGGTAAGTTGGTGGTACTTAAATTATTGTGAGGGTTGTATCAGGACTTTGTAAATAACTATTTAAAATACGAATTTGCTAATTATACATATTATACAAGTAACCTCAAAGGGTTTAAAAGTAATAAATACCAACTTGTGAGTTAATTACGTACGATATCTATTTTACGACTATAGGTGATTTAAACAAAATATTGCCGTGATTCCGTGATTAAATTTTGGGTGTGGTGATACTTAAAACATGAGTGCGAATCGGGAAAGCTTAAAATGTCGTTTTTGTACAATGCAGTAATTGTTTTGTAAATTACAGGTTAAAATACCTATGTAAACTAAAGTTAATGCCGTTTCATCTAGCTAGAAGTCTTAGCCTTGCCTGTGCCCAACAGTGCAATGTAAATAAACTGGACTGTTATTAGTAATTTGAAATAAAAAAACTGTACAACTATAGTCTGCAACCTTCCTTAACTTTATTACCTACGTTGTTGATTTAACTTAGGTATTGGCCAATTTTCTTCCCAATTTTAATATACTCTTTAGTACCTATGCAAATAGGTATTTTTGAGACAACTGTAGCTAGCTTAGGTATATTATTAATTTGAGTTTTATAAGTAGAGCGAGCTTAAAGACGTACTTAACAAACTCCACTGTCGTTATGCAAGTTTCTGGGCTTTGAGATGGATGCTGGGCTGACCTGGAAACAGCACGTGGATAAGCTTTGCGATAAACTATGTGGTGCTGTTTTTGCTCTGCGGAAGCTTAAGCCCATCATATCCGGGAAAGCACTAGTTGCATGAAATCTACCACGCTCATTTTCACTCACCCTGTCATATGGAATAATCCTGTGGGGAAATTCCATCAACTCCGACAGAGTGTTTAAGATCCAGAAGCGAGCTCTGCGCACATTAGCGGGCGTTAAACCTAAGGACTCTTGCAGGGAGCTATTCAAAAAATTCGGGATATTGACGCAATAATATTCACAATATATTTATGATATTGTAATGGTAGAATAACCCGCCAAACCGGACGGTTGCAAGCGGTGCCACGGCGATTGGCGCTGCTTGACAAAAACCCGCGCGTCATAGGCCCTAGGTTTTACGAAAAACTACCCGCAGATTTAAAAAGTGAATGTTCGGATGAGACATTTGGACATCGACTCAAGAAACTTCTTTTAGACGAATCATTGTTCTCGGTAAAAGAGTACAGTGAAATGAAATTTAATTAATTGACTGATGATTATTTTGTCTGTACCATTAAGTACCATTTTGTTTATATTTTATTTGTTATTTTTCTATTCAAGTATATTTAATTGTAATTTGACATTCCACATTCTGTGACTGTATATTTTTATTGGTTTAATCATTGACATTTTTTGTCCTGTTGTTGTGGACTATTTTTTTATTTTATATTTAATTTTATCGTCTTGACATTCTAATTATTTATTTGATTGCTCTTTCGAATTTATTAAATTTGACATACTAGTAACTGTACCTAATTTTAACTTTTTGTCCAGGTTTTCCTCGTGATTATTGTTATTATTATTTTTAAATTTAATTCTAATTTTATTTTGGCTGACAATGTATTGCAATTTATCACTATCATATTTTTTATTATTATCATTTTTTTGTATACAATTTGACGATCCTATTGTGAATTACTTATAATTACCTGACATGTATTTATGGGCTTTACCCGCGGCTTCGCCTGCGTGGAATTCGGTTATAGCGCGCTGTTCCCTCGGGAAGTGTACATTTTTCCGGGATAAAAAGTAGCCTATGTCACTCTCGGGTCCATAAACTATCTCTATGCCAAAAACCACGTCGATCCGCCGCTCCGTTACGGCGTGAAAGACGGCCAAACATACACACAAACACACACACTTTCGTATTTATAATATTAAAGTATTTATTTTTTCATTCGGTAATAAATTAATGTAATCCAATCTAATCTAAGAACTAAAAACTCTATGATTTAAAATGATTGGCTATTTAACCCGACTTGACGTTCACCTAATAAAAGACGTTACTCTTTAAAGGAAAACTTTTTACTGGCGTTTTATTAAATTTTTGTTTCAATGTCTTACGAATCAGACATACCCAACAGTCAGATTTTTTAATGCAACAAGTGCACTTATATGTTTCAACCTTCACACAGTCACCTCAAATTAATTACTTATGCCCTAATTAAAAAGTGCACAGTTCTTTAAGCCGAGCGCTAACAATGTTAAAGAATTTGCACGTATGCAGTGATGCCATCAAACCACCGGAGTCACGGCTGAGGTAATTGTAATTACTGTTAATTACTTCAAAATCCACTTTATACATTACTTCTTTACAATAGTTGCTTCAAATCGGATGATATAAAGTAAATAAGAAAATAAGCATGGGGATGAGCCTCCAGTTGAATGAAGGTTCAACAGAATTGAAATAAAGTAAAGACTAATAATTACTTAAGTAAGTATGTCAAATTGGGTGGTATGAAATTACAATGTCCTGGTCCTGTTGAACAAATCTCTTCAGGGTTACCTGAACCTGGTTAGGTATTTATACCTAATGAATGAGAGGGCGGTTTCTATAACGTGGCGATCAACAAAAGCAAATTAATTAATGTAGTTAAGTAATTGATGTGTCTTCAAATGCAGCCTGCGTGCAGTTCACGGTTGGCTTTCCGTTCGACCTCTCCTTGATAAGGAACCACGGATTGATTTGAAACAATCCGGGCACACCTCGGCTATTAACTCAAACTATTATTTAACTATTAACTAAAACTATTATTTAAATGCCAACTACCGCCTGTTAAAGCTTTATTTTGATTTTTGTTGTATGATTTCGTTTTCCTACAACAAAAATAATAATAATTAAATACTGTTATTTTGTACTTTTCGTTATTTCGTTCATTCAATTTATTTCCATTCTTGTTTCGAATTCCGGCTAAACTCCTTTTAGGTTTTAATTCAAGTTTGATACAATATTTTCAATTTAGTACATTGTATCACAAAATAAAGTGGTCGTGTTGGAAACGAGGTTGCACTCAATGCCAATGTCTTTGCAAGAAAAAACTAGCTGCGGCATAATTACGTGGATTATTACTTACGCGTGGTAAAATTGCCGCGGCGACACGGGACATTCGGAGGCCTTCGCTGCTGTTTTGTTTCAAGTTTTAAGCCCTACTGCGTTCATATTTAACGTCATACGCTTGGTGCATTACAATCACGGAAGTCTATTCTAGAGTACAATATAATGATTGCAGTCCAGTGTGCCCAACCATCTGATGAAATAACTTATTCCACATTAATTTGAAAAACCCTCCATATTTTTGATAAAGTGATATCTGACGTAGCCAAACCAAGGTATATACCAGGCCACCACAGATACGGGCTTTAAAATTATTGTGCCAGTGGTAGGTGTCGATCAACTTTTTCTAGTACCTCCTTGTCATGGTTACGCCCCACGGACAACTCTTTAGACCATGATTTTTTATAGGATTTCTATTGTTAAAATATATATGGGTGTTATATATTTTTTTAATAAACTCTGTCACTTTTAAATAATTTATTGCATGAACACGCAGATCTTGCATAAATTTAGCTATCATAAGGTCGTGGGTGACCAAAGAAATTCTTTTAGTTCTGTCACTTTTGTCTCTTTGGACAACGGGATAGAATAACTTGACAAATAAGAAGAAGTAGATCGACCCAGGGGCAGAACTTTAAATATCATCTCAGAATCTTAATAAGGCACAGTGTAGTGATTAGAGGTAAAGCGTAAATTTATAGACTTTCAAACACCGTGCATTATAATAACCAAATTCAGATGCTCACGGCACAAGTTACGTCATAATGATACATTTTCCACATCACTCTATGTAGTTGGGTCATAAAAATAAGAAATTATCTGCGACTAAATTGCGAGATTTAAAACTTACTTAAATTTCGCGTTACCACGTCATTTCGTAACTCTTGAAATATTTAGAACAGTATAAATCAAACACTACACGTCATTATAACGAAATTGCTTAAAATCACGACCTTACGCAGTGTACACTTTTTATTAAAATACGCGAGTGGCTCAACGCGAAATGTGCTGAAATATTAAAAATATAATATTCATGAGGATTTAGTATAGAATTAATGTGATTGGGCGAGTCGCAACACATTGTCATTCGTCACCAATTTTGGTGACTCTACTATTACAATTTTAATGTATAATGTCCGAGATGACTTGGTTTAGAAGCATTTTACGAAAGGTCGTATCACTTTTATAGTAAAAAATCCTAAGAAAGCTTTATTTCTTTCGAAAGTTTTAAGCCTGATTCAGTTTTTAAGCAAAATTATCTTTTTACACGCTTGACTTGTTACAATGTCTAAGAATGTAACGGAATCTTTGAATTTGATTTCAGTAGTCAATGTTTTAGATTTATTTAATCTCATCAAGCGGAAGCTTAAAATTAAATAGAGCCACCAAACCCAAATTTTTCGATCGATGACGCCTTTTGCGATTCACCCGGCTCACCCAAATTCAATATTCAATAGGCTACTTGATCTTGACTATGTTCGATAGAGGCAAAATATTTTAATATCGATACGTTATGAAATCTTTTAATGAATTCAGTTTCTGCCTACACCAAAGGTCATGAACTTTCGCCTTATTTGGAGAAAAAAATTCCAATGACCGGTAAATGCAAGTCACGGCACGCGAGTGCGTCTGGATACAGTCAGAAAGAGCTTGATGGACAGTTCTAAAATGAGGAAACCTTTTTGCTTTGTCCGTTGATGTCTATGGAGCTTTCTCTAACTGCGCTATTTCCACGTCGTGATGCTGTTTCCGCAATGAATACACCCATCCGTTGATGCCTGCAAGTATTCAAACTTTCGACCTGTAATATTTTGCGACAGTAGGTACTAGGGGCATTTCTATTTGCTAAATTTAAATTTAGATACCAAATATAAGAATCTGTATTGGTGTTGCAAAACTTTCAAGTTTCTTACTTTATAGCCTGTCGGCAGGAAATAACTTACGCGATGCTTTGTTGTTCTCATTTAGGTGCGAATCTCATTAAACTTCCATAATAATAATAAACGCCAATTGTTATTTTGTGAAATTTCGCAGAATGTAATTGTATAATGATTGCCGTCTTTTACATACTCACCGGCTTACGTATTCATAAGAAACCATCTTGATTTCGGTATTATGAATCGTATTTTAATGCTTTAATCGGTCATTGCGCGTGTTGCAACTGCTTTGTACGCGTCGACCGTCGCAAATCACGATGTAACATAACACCATGGTTATTATATCACAGTTTAGTTTCACAGAACATGTACACATCCGAAGAACATCAGCGCTCTCGTTCACTGTCGTTCAACCGTTAAATTCGAGAGCACGATTGCGTATAGTGCAGGAAATACTTTTAAATTAGTAGTGCGTGGGCATTGATCGATAACTTCTATCTAATAAGTATCATAATTTTTTTTTTTTAGATACCTACTTCTACATTTCTTTTGTTATCAGTAGGTTGCTGGATTAAATAACACACTATGTATACCTACAATAAATACACTTAAATTATTTTAATATTGAAGATATTCGCTAATATCACATTTACCACCCACCACATTTTTTCCAACTTTACTTCATACCTACTTAATGTTCAGATCTGCACGAACGCCTTACCTGCATTCACGTGGGTATCTAGGAATCCTATTTATTTACCTCTGATTGCAGCGAAAGTGAAATAAAATTCTCTACTTCTTAATCCCTCCGCTCGTGTTCTAAGAATCCCCGCTAAAATGGTTTCCAATTAGCTGGATTAATGAGAGTTGTCGTTTCTGCGTTGCTTTTGGTATCATCCGGTGTCCTTATGTCACAGCTTGTGGCTGGCTGATAGGGTGTGGTGTAGGTTAGTGACGAGGTGAACCGCATCGTTGGTTAGTCACGGATGCGACGCTTTCACCGCTTACCGCTGTGCGCGCGACCTGCGATGACCACTGATGCACTGCTTCAGAATATATCTTTCAGTTGTAATTAGTACAAGGTTCATCCGTATTACTGCCATGACCTTAGGTACTATTAGGTATTAGGTATATTTGACGACCAGATGGCTTAGTGGTTAGAGAACCTGGCTACGAAGCTTGAGGTCCCGGGTTCGATTCCCGTGTCGGGGCAGATATTTGTATGAAAAATACGAATGTTTGTTCCCGGGTCTAGGGTGTTTACTATGTATCTATCTATATAATTATATTTATCCGTTGCTTAGTACCCATAACACAAACTTTGCTTAGCTTACTTTGAGACTAGGTCAATTGGTGTGAATTACTATCACCAAGCAGCAGTGCTACTGTAGCACGAACAGCGAAGAAAAACATTTTTTTGAATGATTGTTCATAGATTTAGAGTAAGATAACAGGTAGGTAATTATTGGAATGTCAGATACTTTATGTTAGCCCTTTAAGCGGCGTTGAGGTTGTGGTTGCTGGCGACTGGTGTTGTGGGTGCCCATGGGTGACCGCTTGTTCGTTTGCCACCAAATTTCAGAAAAAGGTAAATACTTTTCGGTGGTTAAGTATAGGTAAATTAAAACCCTTTGAAGCAGCGTTTACCTTAGATGTATTACCGCGCGTGATTTGTTAGTTGGTTGATTTCAGTACACGTAAAAATAAATTAACTCTTAATTACTTATAGATCTTGTTCGGTACAATCGAAAATTGGTATAATTTTGCATCACTGAAATCATTCGAACTACTTCCGCGATCCCCCCAAATAGACCGTGTTTTGTAATGATTAAATGCAGTTTATTATGACACATCCGATTACTGCTCCATTGGTCTAGTCTAGACACGCCTACATTAACGTCATTAGTACCTAATCATTGGACACAATAGTGGATTACCTACGTAAAATAGTATTGCTTCTCAACTAAATTAGTAGGTAGAGTCGTAAATGTAAACAGAAATGTGGGTACATAATTGTTACGACACGTGTATTTCGAATCCACTGATATTTCGTAGTATAAAAACAAAGATAAGGTTTTAAGCTCCATTTTACTTTTTCCGTAATAGATACGATCTGATACAAAATGCTGTTGTTTGAAAAATGCCCGAAGAAAAGAATTAAACTCTATGTATAGGTATTAATGCGTGCCACAGCGACGATCTAAAAGTTGTTTTTAAATAAGTACGTTACTCGAATGGTAATAGCTACGAGTATCTATGAGGCTGGTCGATTGAATAAGGGCAGGTTGTTCTGCATTATGCAAGTAGGGTGCATTAAATTTGCAATCCAGCTGTATATCGGTAACTACTCGCCATGATTCAGAAAAGTAAGTACTACCCAGTTACTATTCTCGTCTTTTACTCATATATATACATAAAACCGTTTATTTCAGACTATAAGATCATAGTAGAAATTGTTAACTAAAATGAAACAAAAATAATAGGTGGCTGTATTGGAAGGATATCTGAGACGTAGGTATCAAGGATGTAATTTCCTATTTGTCTCTTCCAATCACAACCCCCACCCAATACTTCAGGAGCGGACAATCGCGGCTCTCTGCCAATACTCTCAGCAGGCCGTTGCAGCTACCACGCACTCGGTTCATTAATAAAGGGCTATCCTTTTTCGCCTGATGGAAAAAAATAATGATGGCATATACTACTCGTATTTACTGTAATCAGCAGCGATTAAAAAAACAACTATTAAAAAAACTATTAAGCAACTAAATATAAAAAAATGCAAACTTTAAAACTATTGACCACTTGAATTACACCCCTTGTTTTTTTATATCTGACTGAGATTGTCTCCTTGTGTTCGAAATGCTCAAATGACTGTTGTTTGTTTGGAAGTTACCTAGCGTTCCAGCTGAGGTTACCACCTACCGGCATCATTCATCTATTATCTACGGTCTGCAAAAAATATACTTAGACCGCAATGATAAATTGTCTTTATCCTTTCTATGAAAATTTAAAATACTCAATGAAAATCAATGTTGCTTTAGTAAGAATCGCTCTACATTTATGTCAGCTCTATACAATACTTTAACAGATTGTCAGCGCAATAAATGTGAAAAATATGCTATTGGCCTCTTACTCGACTTGAGTAAAGCATATGATTAAAGTAAATTACGAAATTTTGTTAGATAAGCTGTATAATACAGGTATTAGAGGATTGCCCTGAAATGGTTCAAGTCGTACTTTACGAATCGCTTGTAATATGTAGACATAAAAAGTACAGTACTTTACAGGCGAATAGTTCAACATATCAGATCTGATCGTCCCTTTTTCACAGGCTCAATACCCCAAGGTAGCATATTGGGATGCTTACTGTTTCTGATATACGTTAATGATCTTCCGGATGTGTTGACAGAGCATTGCACGCTCTTCGCAGACGATATTTCTGTGCTGTGTTCGTGTCATGACATTGGTGAAGTTGAAAATAAATTAAAATCCATTCTCGACTTAATTGCTAATTGGTTGGGAGATCACAATTTAGAGCTCAACCTTAGTAAAACAAAAATTATTCAATTTAAACCTCGGCAAAGACTTGCACTGCCTATAAGTTTCGAATATCATAATACAAACTTGAACATGTGAGTACAGCGACTTTGTTGGGAATGGATCTTGACACTGGTATGAATTGGAAGTCGCATATTCAGAATATCAAAAAGTTATCTTCTTTATCTATGCTCTTAAACACCTTAAACGCGCTACGGATTTTAAACAGCCCTTACAGCGTATTATGCATATGCCTATTCAAGGCTATCATATGGTCTTGTGTTGTGGGCAACTGTGTATGTAGACAAAATTTTTATACTTCAAAAAAATGCATCAGGATATTGGTGAATATTGATCAAATGGATTCTTGCCGGCCCTATTTTGTAAAGCATCAGACACTTACTCTTACCTCCATGTATATATTAGAGTCGTGCAAATTTATCAGGAAAAATATGGACATGATTCTGAATTAACAAATAATAAAGCGAAACAATCGAAACCTTAATAAGCTTAAAATACCATCTACTACATTAAAACTTGTGTCCTGTAGCCCTCATCACATGACCATCAAAATGTACAATCACCTACCGAATTCTTGAGGAACTGGAGAGATATAATTTATTTATTAAGCAATTAAAAATATTCCTAGTGAACAAGTGTTACTATAGCTTGAACGAGTTTTTTAATGAAGATTATTCTTAGTTAATTGTCTTATGAAGTGTGTAATTTAACCAAATATTGACATGAAATGAATAATTCAGCTATATAGTGTTATACGAAATGCTTAGAGGCGTTTAGAATTTGTATAATAATAATATGAAGCCCTAGTCCTAGATATAAATTTATGTTATGTTAGGTTATGTTGCCATGCCTTGCAGGGTGTCACATGTGTACTACTTAATTATATTATATTTCCACTTTAAATTGTAATGTGACTTGCAATAAACGATTTAATTCTAATTCTAATTCTAATTCTGAATTACACCCCTTGTTTTTTTATATCTGACTGAGATTGTCTCCTTGTGTTCGAAATGCTCAAATGACTGTTGTTTGTTTGGAAGTTACCTAGCGTTCCAGCTGAGGTTACCACATTCTCTGCATCATTCATCTATTATCTACGGTCTGTTTTAAATATACTTACCACAGACATTCTGCCCTGTATTGCTGCTATGAGCTATGACTAAGTTTTATAATAATATTTAATTTACAGAATGATGAATAACATTTATGTTGCTGGTAGTAAGTAAATCAAACGATATTTATGTCAGAAAACTTATACAACACTTTAACTTTGTTGTCCTAGCTTAAAAGTGTGAGATTGCACAAGTAGGTATCCACGTGGTTGAAGATTACTCTTACCTACAACCAGTTTTGGCATTAAGCACGACTTTACTTAGTTTCTATATGATTGCTCTTCTTGGAGAAATCATGTCAAGTCAAACTATTATGAAGATTGCCACTCAAATGAGTAAGACATAAATACGTACTTTACACTCGCTATGTAATTGAGAAGATAAACAGAGTACTCGTACTTACCTAGCAATTACAACAATACTCTTATTAAGTAGGCTCAGTCGTTAGCCAAAATTTTTCATTTTCTTACTTCACCTCCTACTCTTGGCTGTTTAAGACATTTTACTAGTTCTTATAAACAAATCATTCAATTCAATTATCTTGGCAGTTCGAATTATAATGCTGGTTGGCTGGTTTTGCTGGTACATACGGGTATAAGCCGATATCCGGTAGGTACCTAATTCCATTATAGCAATGTAACACACATACTCGTACTAACTTCTTGTTTATACCCGTTGTCAATAATAAATTACTTATAAATATGTCCTGTTGCATAAGATCCGCAAAAGGCAACAAGCGCTCTTGTGAAGGTAACAGCATGGTCTTGTAAGCTAATAATAACAATTGATCTAAATATGTCATACCTCCCTAGATCTACACGTAACAATATAACAAACAGGTATCTTTCAAAATATTGATTTAGTGCGGTAACGTTATGTGTTTATGGCCTAGGTAATTAAGAGTAGGTAGGTATGCCTACATAATATAATCTATCATTATATAGGTAACTTGATAATCAGACCATGTAAGTCGTGCTGCTGTTATTCATCAAGACTTATATGCCTAAATAAAGGATTTTCAACGTAATGTTTACCTTCAATTATTGTGTATATGGCTCAAGAATACCTAACCAAAATGGATACTCCATATTTGTCTCTTGAAGACAAAATTACAAGGCACATAGATTTAAAAGTAATTGTTGCTTATGACGTGTATGGCAACGAAATAGGTAATAAATGTGTCCTTGGACTTCTTTTGTCAGTATTCAGTTCACCGATGGCGAAAATCGTGGGCATTTTGCTTCGATTTATTTATTTTACATGAAGTTCTCTTGTTAATTGGACTTGAAGATACTGTTAACGTAATAAAAACGACGATTAACTTTTTAATGTTTGGTAGTTGCGCCAACGAAATTCCTCCACCTTGAACTAGTGCCGGCAGGTGACACAAAAAACTTTTAATTAGCGTAGCCCACATAAGTTAGTTTTATAGACCTACACCTACTAAAAATTTAGGAAGTTAAGCTATCTACATATAAAATGAGAATAAAGCTAGACATTGCCATTTCTATTAATTAATTAATGCAAAGATCAATTTTTAAGCAATGTCAAAATATTTACATCTTTATGAGGACTTCAATTGCAGAATCACTTGATCCTAATGTAGGTAGGTACTTACTATCTTGACGAATATAAACGTCAGGGCAGTATATAGATAATCAATAGTAGATTGTACAACAAGAGCATAAAACAAGCCATTTTTAATTTTATTAATTTATTTTGATTGATTTCTAGTTTTATATATGTTACAAATTATTAAAAAAATATGAAAAAACTTTTTTGTTTGTGGCTGTACACACGTTACCTGATTACCTTGCTAGACGAAAATTTTACTTTATGCACTAGAGCAGAGCATAAAAACATTTTATTTCGCATAGATCCAGCATAAACACGAACTTTACGATCATGAGAAGTGAAAAAGTAGGTATTTCATTATTTTTACTTGTCAATGTATCTGGAAATGTGTGAAATCAAATCTACTTATCAAGAAAAGCACAATAAGATAAACCTGCAATGAAATAGTTTCCGTTGAATTGTTTCCAATTATTAACTTTGCCTTTGATTGGGATTTTTTCACGGCCTGAAGGCGCGGGCGTGGGTAGGTAATCAAAGAGATTGATTTTGTTAGTTTGTATGTGGCGTTGAAAAGTTGTTTAACTTCTTTCTTTTTAATAAGATATACAAATATTTTATAAATATTAACAAAGGCGATTTTTTATCCCAAGGTGGCAGTTGCGGGCAACAGTTTTAGTGATACTCCAAACTATTTGGTTTTGGCTTAATTTCTTTCCCCAGTACAGTATTAACATCCGTGGTGGCTTAGTGGTTTGACTTAATTGTGGCCTCTCAAGCTGACCACAGGATCGTGTGAGTTCAAATTAGCACCTCTGAGTATTCCGAAATTCATGTGCGAAATTACATTTGAAAATTACCACGAGTTTTACGGTGAAGAAGAATATCGCGAGGAAACTTGCACATATATACCTGCGAAGCAATTTAATGGTGTAGGTATGTGAAGTTCCCAATTCGCATTGGGCCCACGTGGTAACTACTTCCCAAGCCTTCTCATTCTGAGAGGAGGTATGTGCCAGCAGTGGGACATAATATAGGATAGACAGGCGTATGGCGTAGTCCTTAAAAATCTTCTTAGTCTTAAGTTAAGATCAACTTATTATAGAGACGCAAATTATACCACACGGCCCATATTATTCTAGATTCCTTTTTTTTTTTTTTTTTTAATTCGATTGGATGGCAAACGAGCAAGTGGGTCTCCTGATGGTAAGAGATCACCACCGCCCATAAACATCTGCAACACCAGGGGTATTGCAGACGCGTTGCCAACCTAGAGGCCTAAGATGGGATACCTCACGTGCCAGTAATTTCACCGGCTGTCTTACTCTCCACGCCGAAACACAACAGTGCAAGCACTGCTGCTTCACGGCAGGATTAGCGAGCAAGATGGTGGTAGCAATCCGGGCGGACCTTGCACAAGGTCCTACCACCTGCAATTCCTATCCTAAGGCAAAAAAATAAAAAATGCAGCTATATAATTATCAACTACCTAAAGCAAAATATATTGTATATCAACAATACTGCGCCATTGATATCATTCCCACGGCTCTGGCGGTCAAACGTCAACAGTAAGATCTCGTAGTAAACCGCGGAATTTATATTACGACTATTGTGTTGTAGCGCACGAGGGTTTTCAAGGACTGGTCTAGTTCGATCAATAGATTGATCTTTATACTAATTAAATTTCTAGGTAGCTGTTGTCGATGACTCCACATCACTTCACTTTTTCTCTGTCCCTAACTGAATGCTCCTCTCATTCACTCGAAGGTTGACTGGTAGAGATCCCGCAAATGAATAAGTTCGCCTTTGTACGTGTACCTCAACGTTTGTCAATTGCATTTGTACAATATAGAGTTTACATCATACTTCATCTGTGAAGAATTCGTTTATCTACCGCCTTCGGAAACAACTCATTTTAGGGATACCTATATCCTAATATTTGGTCTGGTCTTCTAATATGTACGCAAAATTTCCTGGCAATTGGTTCAGTAGTTAAAGCGTGAAAGCGAAAAATACAAATAAACTTGGTTTCGCCTTTATAATATTAATTGGTAAGGATATTCAATCAAATCTCTACTGCATGTAGTTAGGTAGTTATTGTTACGTGGATATATCGAGCATATTATAACTAGTGCTGAAAAGTTACTGTTGTTGGCCTCATCAACAGAAGTAGGTAATAATAATTAAAAATAGAAATGTTATTGTGGGTATTTTTTTTTACAGTAGATGACGCAATTTTTTTGCTTCTTCCGCTATCAAAATGTTATCTACAGACTGAACTGGGGAAATTAATACAATGACTCTTTTCTTTATTCATACGTATGGTCGCGTTTTTTATATTCAGTAGCCTCATCAGATTGATGAGTGTTAGGAGCCATAAAAACTAAAAAGTTGTTACATGAGTTCCGATTTCAGACCCCCTAACAGACATCATTTTGATAAAGTCGGAGTAATAGCCCTGTAAATATTGGCCTTAAAATCAATTTAAAGATTGCTAATAGGATAGTTATTGTAGGTAGTATGGTATGGTACGATACATTGAAACTTTAACTAAACCAATGTACCCTGTCCGAACGTCGGAACTAAATACAAATAAATTTGGTGCTGCTTAAGGCTTCCGCTATGGTTAATGAAGTTGTTCGGGTATGCAATATACAGTTTTTAAGTCTCGTTATCTAATATCCTTTAAAACGAGAAATTATAAAACGACATCTCGACCTAAGAAAAGTTACCCACCACATACTCGTACATTTATGGAAACATGCATCTGCAATAAAACCATGTAGATCCATCCCATAAACGGTGCCGGATGAATGAGCGGCTGGTGTGCTTGTAATCTTTAATTCAATCTGATTTTCTAGACGTCTGCGCCGTATGTTGACTTTTAGAATCCCATATTTGAGATTAAATATTACTTATTGCGCGAGCATTGTGACTAACGCCTACCTCAATTAAGCTTTCCATACTCGAAGCGTAAATTTGCTCGGAGCAGCCTATATATTTTTACACTCGCGGCGCACGTTTTTGGGCACGAGCTAAATCTGTGATTTTGTTCTCCAGGCGAAGACTAGGCGAAAGTGTACCTACATAATACCTACGTTTTTTTGCGTTTAGGTTACACTTACTCAACTTAGTCAAGAGATTGTACTAAGTACTCGCCGACACGAACGCACGGAGCATGTAGATCCTGGGATAAACGGACAGCAGGCAATTCTGAAACCGTAACGGGTCGTAACGTGCTGGCCCACATCGTGCTGGGATTGCATCAGAGCACCCGCCGGCTGGCGACAGATCGCCGGCTCTTTCCTATCAAATTACCACCAAGCTTTGATTCTGTAGTAAAATAAGAGCCAATTAAATTTGTATTCGATTTACCAACTTCGCTTTTTCGTTATGTATAAATAAATAACTACCTGTGTTGAACCAGTTGGTTCGTAATTGCCATCATACGGCAGTAAATCGATGCTTATTAAACACACCACATGTAACATCTTGCATTTAAATCCGAAGGATTCCGGTTATTTATGTAAACCCAATAAATATTACGTTGCATTCACTGATCCTCCAAATTAAAAAGTCTTTCGCGGTAGTCTGCCCGTCAATTGATTATTTAATGCTTCGACGCTTTCGGAAACGGATCCTGTCTAGTGTTTTAACTGTCGGGTAAGTAAGTAAGAGCTGAATGCCAAGATTATTGTATGTATTATATGTATAATTTTTGTTTGTGAATATGAAATGATCCACTAAATTGCTGGTTAACAATCGCTTTTAATAACTGTTATGGAAACTAAAGTGATCGTACCTACGTACGAACGTATAGGTATGGTTGAAAGGGGTTTCATCATGCGTTCGTAACAATGGATCCTAAGATGAATAATGTGGAAACAGGTGAACCGTTCATTGTACTGGATCTCATTTTTAACAATTAAGTACCTGCCTTATGTGAGGTCACTTTCGTAGACAAATTACCAGGTAGATTAGTCGGGTCGGTATTGTACGTACCATCAAATACGACGCCTAAAGTGTGCAACATCTGATAACGAGACCCAGCGTAAACTCGTATGATAAAGTATTGTTAAGTTCAACAATGTGATGTATGTGAGATAAATTTGCGGTATTGTTTCCATAGTTAGTGCAAAACCTCGGACGATATTGAGATCATTCATTGAAGATGGTAATATTTGTAGCCTTGACCTAATTTATTGGTTACCCAACTTCAATATTGTTACAATGTCAAAATATAACTGTTTTGCCCACCAACGATTGCATTGCAAAGTACCTATCGTTTGAAATCTATGTGTACCTTCTAGTAGATATCTTAATTATAAAAGGTGCCAGAATATTGCGTTACTCCAATTTAAACTGTCGAATATGGCTGTTACTTCACACTCAAATTTAAATACTTTGCTTTGTATGATGAAAAATTAATTCACACGTCTTTGCTTTAGTATTGCGTACTTTAGTAGTTGTGGACCGTGTGGTTTATAGTCTTCCCATAAACATAAGTACCTAAGTAGATAGACACTTCGTAACAAACCTAGCTTGGCACTTGTTTTTCAGCAATTCAATTTTTATGTTATTTAGGAACGTTACATGCATTTTAATCCTAAAATTCTGTGAGTTCTAATAAAAATACCTAGATTGCCAAGTTACGCACGTACAGTCAGCAACAAAGATATGAATACCTCTACAAACAAAGTGCCAAAAATATATACTATACCTACAGCACTTTATTGCCTGAACATTAAAGTCGTGTATATGCATATTTTTTGCACTTTGGCTGTATTCAATCTTTGTTGCTGATTGTACCAAGTCGATTAAGATTACAGATTTAAAGCAACAGATGAGATGGTTTATCTTAATCTTGCATGCATATATCGTTCACAGAACTGATTGGTATGCGATAAATAGAATATCCTAGAAAAGCCCCTAAAATGCCGAAAGGAAGTTAGATTTCACTGATTTCGGACTTCGGTGAGCAAACAATGTTTAGTTTCTTGTTGTCATCATCGCAAAGTGAAAGTAGAGCTACCGTAGAAACTATTTATAACAAATATTATAGTACCTAGGACGAAGAAAGTACATAGCAGGTATTAGCATATCATAATATGACATTTATTGTGAAAGAGTTTTGTAGTAATTTAATGTGTAATTGGTGTTAGGTACCTTTAACTAAATGCTAGTGGACGTCTCTCAAATTTACTTTTAATCTTAAAAATAAAACATTTCACAATCTATCCCCCTTTCTTTGTTCTCTGGATTCCCTTTTTTTAGTAAACGTACAATTAGGTATTATTCATAGCGTAACTAAATATAAATACAGCGAATCAGCAAAAATACAATACATATTGTATACGTTTGCCTCTGATAATTCCATGGCTTGTTATGACTACAAGGTAGTGTAAAATTCATCGCGTATTGAATTGATCAAGTTACCAAGTGCCACTTAGACATTACGCTGGTCAGTGGCCGGCGCCATCAACATCGCACAATATCACCTAATCGGTAAACACGAGGTTTATGTAATAACTTTGGCGGTCCCGGCTACCTCGCGGTCGCGATCCGCTTTCACTGTAATAGCACACTTTCTCAGTTTGGGTGAATCCATGAGCTGTGTCACGACATATACTATTTAATTCTAGTTGTGGAGATAAAGAACAAAAATTTTATGTGAAGGTATTCGCATAATGACACGTTTGAAATGCAGCAACGCCTAACTTGCCATTTAAAGCGGCAGTTTACTTTCTCTATCTTTGTTTCAAACTGTTGTAGGTAAATATATATTTATTAGGTCACGCACCTACCTAGAGAAATATATTCCAACCGACATTTGATTATATCTTTTTGTTTTAGTTCTCACTAACTATACTTATAATATTAGTTATGCAAAAATATTGAAGAAACAGGCGATTGATTTACTATTTTCGGATATAGCATTTCCGTTTAAAGTGTTATTCAATCAATCAGTAAAAGTAAGATTATATTTATGAACGATAATTTACAAAACTATGAATTGTTTACTTTCTAGAGTTCCGTAGTCAACTAGGAACCCTTATAGTTACGCCATGTCTGTCCGCGTTTAAGCTCAGAGACTGTTAGTACTAGAAAGCTGTAATTTGACACGAATATACATATCAGTCACTCCGACAAAGTGGTACAATAAAAAAAAAAGTAAAAATAATTTTTTAGGGTACTTCCCATGGACGTAAAGTGCGGGTGTTTTTTTTTCTCGGCTAACTATATTGTGGAGTATCGTTGGATAGGTCTTTTATAACCATTTGGGGGTCGCTTAGACCATTTTTCTATTCAGTGATCTGTTTGCGAAATATTCAACTTTAAAGTGCAAATTTTCATTGAAATCGAGCGTCCCCCCCCCTCTTAAATCTAAACTGTTGGGTAGAAAAATTTGAAAAAATCCGGAATGGTAGTAAATATATCAAATTTACAATTACATATATCATGGGACACTTGACACCAATTGACCTAGTCCCAAACTAAGCAAAGCTTGTACTATGGATACTAGTACTATGTAGTAGTATGTGTATGTGGTAGTATAGGTATGTATGTTAGTCTGTAAGGTATTTATTGTATGGGCCAAGTTGCCCGAAATAAATGAATTTATTATTATTATTATTATAGGTACCTACTGGTAGTAGGGGTAGTATAGGTATTAGTAGTAAAGGTACTAGTATGGGTACTGGTGGTAAAATATACCTAAACTTGGAAGATTCAGTACACAATACGAAATCCTTAGAAAAATATTATTTGATTTTTTCGTAATGGCTACGGAACCCTATCCTGGGCGTGTACTACACGCTCTTGGCCAGTTTTTTTTATTATTTATGATTATGAAATAGTAATATTTGCGGACAGATAAACAGCTCGGATGATTTAGTAAATTATATATAGCTTTTAATTTTACTTAAATCCAACAGTAAACGGATTCTACGCTAGTAGATCCCTTATCGCAGATAACTCATAAAATCTCCTAACAATAGAGGAGTAGGCGAATTAGTTATACTTCTTGGCACTAGACTAGAGCATAGATTGAACTACATGCAGATACGGATTCTGCGTCCCCATATAAGGTATCACAATTTGAATTTAGGTATCTACTTTACTATCTTTAAAATTGCATGTAGGTACCTACATGTTAGAATTCGCCACAAATGTGTTGTAGCAATGATGCAGCGGACGGAAACATTGATTGTCAACAGTACCTATTAGTCAAAATGGTTGAAAATCAGTGGCTAGCGTAGGCAGCAGCCGCCGTCCAGGGCGGAAAAAAATTGCCGCCCTCTTGTTTAGATTTAAAAAAACTAAGATTTTATTATTGTAGAAAGGGGATTCTCCGATTTAGTTCTCCGGTTTATTTAATAGAAAATTTCGGGCTCATTCTAATCGGTCCGATCCAAATCGAATGCGATAAATTTAGTATTATTTATTATGACATTTTGCCGCCCGCCCCCACTACGCTACGCCACTGTTCTTGGGCTCTTAAATTTTTACTTTAATCTCTCCATATCGGGACTAAATCTCTAGGGATTAAAGTTTAAAGTTTTTTTTTTATTTTACCCTGAAAACCCCTAAACAGCCAATCCTGGCGTTTGTGATTATCGCCATTTTCATTAATTGAGACAATTTTTAGGGCGTGGAAATAATCTCAAAATGACAACTGTGCAAAAAAACTACTTATTTAATTTCGGGAAACAAGATTAATGATAATAACGAAAATGAATGCACTGTTTCGGAAGAGTTTATTGGGAATGGCACCCAAAATCTATAACAAAGTACCGGAAAATATTAATAATATAGAAAAATTGTCTGCTTTCAAGAGAGCTCTGTGTAACTTCCTCTTAACAAAAGCCTATTATACTGTAAATGATTTTTTAACAGAATGAGAATAATGTAAACTTTTCTTCTATAATGCAGCACAACTAAAATTTGTATGCCTTGCGGCGGAACACAGTGATACTTCAGATAGAATTTAAGACCTTTGTACAATGTCATATACCTGTGTTAAACAAATAAATATTATTATTATTATTATTATTATTTTCGAAGGATTGGATTTTTTCAGCTCTAGCTCTATTAACTACATTTACGGGTTATCCATCAAGTAAATGTAGCAAGAGTTGTAGAATAAATATTTTTTAAGAAGATTGCTGAGGGCTATTATTATTATTATTATTATGAATATATTTAATTGGATGAATTAATTTTATTATGCATAGTCAATTAGTTTTTAAGTTTGAATCTGTTGGCTAAATATGCAAGTATTAAAAGCGTCAGATTGCAAAAAAGTAAAAGAAACAAACCGGGGTCCATTTTTTTGCTATTTGAATTTTGAACAGATGACCATTACCAACTCGTATTAGTATTGAGCGTATGTTGTAAAAAAAGAAATCTTATTGTAATTTTGTATTAAAAGTAGTGCTTAACGCGAGACTAAACAACCATAATGACACTCGAACTATAGCCACCCTCGCTCTGCTCGGGTGGCAAAACATCTAGTGTCGTTATGGCTTATTTTAGTCCCTTGTTTAACAATCTACTATTATCCCACGCGAGCTACCTACTCATAGAACCCTGGCGCGCCTCGTCGGGCTGCAAGCTGAGAATAGCTGGTATGATTTCAAACACGAAACCCCACCAGTAAAGAGTACCTAATTGCGTACCTACCTACTGTCAGGTATGGCAACTCTACCTTCACAGATCAACTCTACCTACATAGGTCTGGTCTGCCTAGACGATGCCGTGGATTACACTGTACCTATCTATGTAGCACAGTAGATATTTATCATAACAACCGTCCCAGGTAGCGTTGACTTGGGAAGATAGAGTAGCCAAAAGTATCCACCAACCAATAACACTGGAACCTTCAAAATAAAATGATTAAGTGATTAAATGGTCTGCTCAATTAAAGTATCTAGGTACTTCACTAAACTTCGCCTTACATAAATGTTTGTGATTATGGGACATTATAGTTAAAATCGTAATAGGTAGGTACAATCAACGTCATAAATAAGTGATCTCTTTTGTACGTTGTCACTTTAACGTCATTTTTGAAAAGCCATACGAAATTGTGTAACGACTGAAAGCGACAAGGTACAGAAATGATCACTTATTTATGACGTTGACTGTACCTAGTTTCGGGCCACTCGCTACGTCGAAATAATTAACTGTTGAAAAAAGATCACCTACTCATGGAAAAAATAGCTAAATTAAAAATTCATACAAGATATTAGATCGACTTATCGGGTTTGACCACGCATCGCACCCCTATCAATATCCATCTCTTATCCATACCCATCCATGTCCATGTGTCACATCGTTTTTTTCGTAACTGTTGTGAAACTGTCTAAGAAACTAACGACTGAAAGCGACGAGGTACACAAATGATCACTTATTTATGACGTTGACTGTACATAGTTTCGGGCCACTCGCTACGTCGAAATAATTAACTGTTGAAACACTACTCATGGAAAAAATAGCTAAATTAAAAATTCATACAAGATATTAGATGGACGTATCGGGTTTGACGACGCATCCATGTGTCACATCGTTTTTTTCTTATCTGTTGTGAAACATGTTACTGTTCACTGTTACATGTTGCTTAGAGACTTTTCCTTACAATCGTCGAGGCATCATAACATATTTCTGCACACATTGACCACGGCGGAATAACAGCAAACCGTCGACTGTATTCATAATATATGTATATATCCGCCTAGCTGTTTAGCTTGCTTGACATACGCCCGCGCATTGTGCTGTGCACGGGCCGCAGAGCGTGCGCTCGCACACCGTAACTGCTTCCATCTGTCCTTATCTTTAGATGACATGACATCTCTCTCGCATTGTCTCCCTGACCTAATTTTGCACTAATTGCAGAACGTTATGTCATGAACCCGTGAAATGCATGAAAGTTGTATGACGCGTAAGATAGGTAGGTATTATAATTTAACCAACAGAGAACTTTAATACAAACAATCCTTTATAAAAATCGAAGAAATGCGTTAGAAATTTTCGGATACGTCTTGTCGCTTCGATGAAGAAACATTAAGGGGCTGTTCACCATCCATTGATTAGTGTTAACTGACGGTTAAATGTGATGCCGTCTCCGTCTATTCGAACAAAACAAATAGAGACGGCATCACATTGAAACAGCCCCTAAGTAACTTACACTTCAATAGTCAGGAATACTGGGATTTTAGAGCTGATCACGATATTGAATGGTTCCCGACTGTTCTAGATCTAGACTTGTTTTTCCTTTTTAGTTTTTTAAACCCGACGCAAAAAGAGGAGTGTTATAAGTTTGACCGCTATGTGTGTCTGTCTGTCTGTGTGCCTATCTGTGGCACCGTAGCTCTTAACCGGGTGGCCCGATTTGAATGCGGTTTTTTTATTTGAAATCTGGTTTTCTAGCGATGGTTGTTAGACATGTTTCATCAAAATCAGTTTAGCCGTTTTTGAGATATTGAACTTTGAAGTGACAAAGTCGGGGGTTTCCAACTTTTTGTTGATTATGTTATATTTAATTTTTTTTAAGCAGCAAGGATGTTGGGTAATTATTTTTTACGATTTTGTTCGCCAGACATGTGAATTGCATTATAATCTAGCCTACCTACTTAGATACTCGACTGATAGTAGACGTTAGACCAATTTGATGAATATCACCTGAACATATTTAATGCGATTAAATTAATACACTTCTCTACCAAGGTAAATATTCGACGTATTTTGATTAAGGAAGTCGTTAAGTTATATCGATACCGAAATGAGAGCAATATTTCACTTTCCAATTTCTTATAGGTAGTTAGGCACCTACCTTACTTTGTTATTTTATACGTATATAGATGCAGCAAATACTCAACAATGTTACGTGAAATTGCAGTTTCCCACAGCACTGGCGAGTTTTTAAAGTTAGTCCTTCGATTAGCAAAAAATAAGTGAATGCTTCGTTCATGATGTACTTTGTCTACCGAGTAGCGGTTGATTACCGCGGGCGTGTTGGCGATTGTTGCGATTTGCGATGATGCATGGACAAACAAACAACAGCATTAGCAGTTACTTGAGCGTGACAATCGAAACGTCAACACAGGAATCGAGCTTAACTTCACTGGAAAATATTAAATTAGGAAGTATTAATTAAAAAAAGAAATATAAAACACGCGGGCGGTGTAACCAACCAGTTTGAACATTTTATTTTTATAAAAAGTCTACTGACCTTGTCCGGTCGGATATAACGAGTAGGTACGTGCTCTCAATTCCGCCATTCACGACACGAAAATGATTGAGACTTTTGTCTGTAGTGCGTCAGTATACTCGACTTATCGGATAATTAAATAGTTGTAATAAAATTGATTGACTTCATTCAGTCTCAAGGTTGAAATGGCAAATCCCAGCAGGTTGCTTTCGATTTATTTTATTAACTTTAATGTAACCTATGTACATAATGGGCAACTTTAAAAAATACTTACAACCTCATAGTTAATCATCTTAGTCTCGGACGGAATTCTATTCTAAATAATATTTTTCACTTCTCATGGTCATAAAATGTTACTTTAGTCTCTGGATATCGGGACTAAAGCTCCTTTTTATTCTCTAGGGATTAAAGTATTTTTTTTAATTTACGTTGGAAACCCCTAAACAGCCAACACGGAGTTTGTGAATGGAGGATTTTTAGGGCTTGGGGTTATTTCCACGCCCTAAAATTGTTGTCAAAATGACAACTGGGCAAAAGTATAAAAAAAAACACGATTTAATTTCGTGAAACACAATTAATGATTAAGAATATTAATCTATTCAATTATATTAAGGATTAATTCATTTTATTATGCACAGTCCAATTAGTTTAAAAAATTGTTTTCAATTTTGAAACTGTTGGCGAAATATGCAAGCATTTAAAGCGCACTTCATAAACAATAAAAGAAAAGAAAAAAATCTATTTAAATTTGGAACAGATGGCCTGTTCATTAGTCGAGCGTACGTTTTTAAAAAGTAATATTGTAATTTTGAAAGTGAAAAGTAGAGTGTTTAACGCGAGACTAAACATGGCTTGTTTTAGTCCGTTTTTGAACAATTAATCTACTATTAAAGTACCAATTAATAAAATTGCTCTAGTTTGGTACCTACCCAAGTTATCATCTGAAATCTACAATATATTATGATTTTCACAGCAAAATTAAGATCTATACCCTGTTCGCCTTATTACAAGATATGTGCTGATTAACACTTGGTTCTTGAACTGTTACTTATATTATAAAGCTAGTTGAAGCTATTTATTGTTGAATTATTACAGAGTAGCTTAGAACAGTTGAACTTTAAAGTCGTGTAGCAGGGGCAGTTATCAACTTTTCATGACAAGGCTTGTAGGCACGAACAGACGTATAATAAGTATACAAGAGATATTGGTTATCACGTCTTAGGTATATATGCCAACTCTAAGTACAGAAGTAACCTATTGTAAAGGGCAGATTATTTATCACATCGCTATATTTAAATAAGGTCCAAACACGAGAGATTTGATTTTTATCTTACACGACTGGTTTACAGATTTTTGGCAGAAATAACATAAAATTGATAATGGACGATATAAACGTTTGATTAAATTACGATAGTAATTTCTAAAAACCATCATTCATCGAAGAGCGATTGTACCTATCTACCTATTAAATTGTTTCATATTTTTATTTACTTTTACTCATGTAAGTAGGTACATAATATACCAAATTATGTTAAACCTATTACACAAACAAACATATTGTGTTTTATATGTGTTGATAAACCTAGACCTACTGAGCGGAAAAAAATCTGTCCCTCAAATGTATGCACTAATACTAATAAGTAATTTTGTATGTAGTGGGCCAAATTTTGTGCCGCTAAGTTTAAATGTACCTATTTATCTGTACACAAGTACGTGGGTATATGTATATTATACGCGTGACGGTTTTGCGATTAATCATTGCTTATCGATATGAACCAAGTTGCAGCCAGGATGCGGATTTCGCGGAGCCAGTCACTTCTCCAAGGCTTTACCCGTATACGACACACGATCCTGCCTTTCTAAAATACCTACTCATTATTAAGTTTCCGCTTGCTGTGACGACAACTTTTGTATTTGGAGACAACGTCAATTGTTTAGTTTAATTAAAACGCTCAATTAAGTATGTGGAGATTTTTATCAGACTTCGTGCCTCCATACAGTCCACTAGGTACTATAATGCCTTATTTATTATACGTTGTTTGATGTTTACCGTCTTGATTTGAATGCAGGACTTTTGTTTGCCTCAATTTCTAATCACACCGATCTTGAGTAGTTTATGTAGAATAGACGCACCGTAATATTTCTGTATAATTAAATTGTAATGGCTGGTAATTATTGTTTCCTCCATATTCCGGCATCACAACTCTCAAACAGATGGACCGATTTCGAATCGGTTAATTACGTGAAAGCGAATTTCCTTGCAATGGTTCTTAGCTACATACATGTTTGATGAAATCCGGTTTAGCCATTTTTGAGATATTGAACTTTGTAATTAGAATATACGGTGTTTTTCACCTTTTCTAAGTTGTTCTTTATTGTTTTCTATGTGGGGTACAAGAGAAAACAGGGCCGGATTTAGAGGTGTAGAGGCGCAACCGAGGAGGGGGACCCCCGCCCCGCCCAAACTATTTTCCAAATGAAATGAACAGTATTAATTATGTTTGTACTAAATTACTATAGGCAAAGGTAAAACAGCGAAAAAAAATATTAAAGGAAAAGTTGTTTACTAGTGTTTATTCGTCGGAACTTGAAAAAAAAATCGACGTTTCTATTGTGGGGGCCCCTCGGCTGTAGCCCCGGATGCCCTTCACTAAATCCGGCCCTGAGAGAAAATCATAGTAGGTATTTTGTAGACATAAAGAGATTAGGAAATTATTCAAAAATGTTTACGAGGGGCGTTCAATATAAAGTGAGAATGACATACAAACTTTCAATATTAGGAAAATAAATACAGGCCGGTAAAGCTAATCTATCTAGCTGATTGCTATGAAAAAAAAAACGGTAATTTCTTTGCAAGTGCATGAATCAAATACTGTATTGATCAAATACTTGTGTTTGATTTTTTTTTCTACGGACCAAGTTAATTTAGATTTGCGGGACACTTTAGGGTCTAATGCCCCTCCGTATTCGACAGTCGCACGCTGGTGCACCGAATTTAGACATGGTCTTCCACATCGACCATGGACGACCCCCGCTCCGGACGCCAAGCAGTAACTGAAGAAATTGTGAAAAAAATCGAAACTTAGTTTTGGCGGATCGTCGTGTCACGGTTCGTTTTATTGCTGAATATGTAAAGATTTCAACGGGGCGCGTGCATAATATTTTACCTGAACCCTTGGGTATGAAAAAGGTATCTGCGCGTTGGGTACCAAGAATGCTTACTGACACGCAAAAACAAACTAGAGTCGAGATTTGTCAAGAAGCTTTGGACCTGATACAGCAAGACCAGGAAGTTTTTTTGGCGCGATTTATAACAATGGACGCAACCTGTTTAATTTCGCAACTTTTCATTTCCCAACTGTTTATAAATGTAACCTAACCTAACCTAAAGGGTTCTACACGATGGCCCTGAAATAAATCCTTCAATATTTTACAGTTATAGAGTTTGCGAAATGAAACAGGTTGTCAAACGTTACGTTGCGAAAAGGCAGTACCCGGACTCCATCATTACGACCCTGAAACGAAACTGCAGTCTATGACATGGAAAAGGCCATCATCTCCAACTCCGAAGAAATTCAAGGTGGGCCCATCTGCCGGTAAGGTCATGGGCTCTGTTTTTTGGGATGGTAAAGGTGTAGTAATTATTGAGTATCTCGAGCATGTAGCCACTATTACGGGCACTGTATATGCCAAACAAATAGCAACATTGCGCAATGAGATCCGCAAAAAATGGCGAGGTAAACTCTCGAAAGTTGTGTTGTTCCACCAGGACAATGCCCCGGCACACAACACAAGTCCGCCGTTGCAATGGCTGCAATTCGTGACGCTGGGTTCGATATCCTTAAGCATCCTCTGTATTCACCAGATCTCGCCCCCTGTGATTTCTACCTATTTCCGAGATTGATTGAATACCTGAGAGGCCAGAAAGTTGAAGACGACGACGCGGTAGTCACTGCAGTACAAGATTTTTTAAGAATCCAAGATGAGATTTTTTTTTAAAATTGAATTTTAAGTTTAGAAAAAATATATAGGTACTAAGTCTATTATGCTAAAAGGTGACTATGTCGAAAAATAAAATGTCATTTTAATAAAAGTTGTTTATATTATAATATACTCATTCTCACTTTTTATTGAACGCCCCTCTTAATACTTGAAAGTATCTATCAAATTTAAATTCTAGCCCTCCTCTATTTCTGACATTGTATAAACTATAAAGCATAGGTTCCTAAGTCCCAGTGTATACCGCGGCCCGGCTCGCTCTCGCCGCCGCACGAGATGCCCTTCAGCACGCCTGCCAACAAACAACATGTTCTAAATGTTGAATCTTAATCCATTCTACGTAGAGTTCATTACACACTCTCATCTATGGTCCCAGTTGTGACACTTCGATCGAGCGAAAGTTTAGTACCTACCTACTTTCTTACCAAAGTCACGCACAGATTAAACCCTAAAGTTGATAATCGTTTGCATGTCATAAAACAATAATGCCAATGGACGTGCCTGTCAACTTGAAAATTCGACTTTAGCGACATATTCATTCGATAGGAATGTGTTTAAAAATTGATAGACCACTTATTTGGCTGATGGTACCTACCTAAGGGCCGTATTTTACGGTCTGTCGTAACGACTTCATGTAGGCAGTTACTATTAAATTTCATAATAGTTCTTGAACGCACATTTAAGATTTATCTCGCGTCTGTACCTACCCGCGAGTTAAGCAGGAATTTAGATCGCGAAAGTAAAATGTATTGCGATGTTATTGAACAGATCAAATTCATTACTTAACTGGGACCTCGACTAACAAGTAGATCGAAATACTAAAAAGTGATTGATGTTACAATGCTTTTAATTTTATAAACTAGTATTACGAAATGAACAAGACGAGCATTCGCTGGAGACGATAAGTAAGACGAAACTCAGTTTGGTCGTTAAAATCGTCCCTAATGATTGATTGAACTGATGTTGTTAGGTAGGTATGTGCTGCACTGTAGTTATTTTACTATCTAGGCTTTTGGCTAACTAATCTTAAATTTTGCATATATAGGATATACTTACCTGTTAATGTCAGCATTGGAATATAAAACACTTTTATTATATCGTGATGAAAACTGATACTGATCAACTCATTCATTGTGAAGTCCAAGGCAACAGAATGTGGGGGCGTCTATCGTTAAGTTAACTTTTAAGGCCGTTTAAACAATATGGCTAGTTAATTGTTTTGTTAGATTAACATTAAGTTTCGTTGTTAATGGGGGACTCACGAATATTGTTTATTATTTATTAAGTCAGTGCATATGCACATAGGTACATAGGTATTTAGGCTATAACAAGCACTTATGAATGTCAAAAAAAACCTACCACCGGTTCGGAGAAGAATCCGGCAAGAAACTCACGAGGTGAATTTTTTTTAAACAGATTTACAATATATTATTAAATGATATCTTACATCACAAGTATTTAACACAACTTTGTTTTTAGCACAGCAGGTTCGCTATTTGAAGGGATCGCTAATGCGGATCGAAATTATTTCCAAATATCCCTGTCCATGATATAATCATTAACTTTATAATACGCCTTAGATATTAAAATCTTCTTGACAATAAATAAATAAATATCACGGGACAATTCACACCAATTGACCTGGTCCCAAAGTAAACTTAGCAAAGCTAGGTACCTACTAAGCAACGGATAAATATAATTATATAGATAGATACATACTTAAATACATATTAAACACCCAAGACCCGAGAACAAACATTCGTATTTTTCATACAAATATCTGCCCCGACACGGGAATCGAACCCGGGACCTCAAGCTTCGTAGTCAGCAGGTTCTCTAACCACTTGGCCATCTGGTCGTCTAGTAAACAATAGATCTGAATGTTGTTTGTATCCGTTTCATTTGTAATATTTTTTTGGGATTTTATTATAAAATCGTATGCATTTCCCAGAAACGACTTTTTCATTTTAGCTAGTCTGTAAGATGGAACTTTAAGCTTCCCTGTGCTTCTAGTAGCCTTTGGCGTATCGCGTTCTTCCTAACATACAAACATGATTATTTCAAAAACATAAAGCGACGGCAGGGTTAGGATACCGGTTTCTTTAAAAAAAGATGTTAAAGATTCACGCGTCTTCAAATTATAAATTGCTCTTTTTTGTAAGATAAAATTGACTCAATGTCTGCAGCAGATCCCCATAAAATAAGGCCGTACGAAATAATGCTATTAAAGTAAGCAAAATACACCAACCGTGCCGTCGCCACATGGGTTAGCTGCCAAATTTCCCAAACTGTAAAAGCAGCAGAGCTCAATCTATCCGCGATTGCTGTGACGTGAGGTCCCCACTGTAGTTTAGAATCGAGTTTTATTCCTAAAAATACTGTTGATTTTACAAATTCAATAGTTTTACCATTTAACTTTATATTAGAAACTGAATTCGAGTTAGATGAATCTAACTATCAACGAGAATTTAATACATTTGGTTTTCTTGTATAATATTTTATTAGATCACAATGATTTTGACATTTATATCAATTTAAATTTATTTGTTTCAGTTGTACCACCGATAGTAACATCAATAACGGTGTCATCAAATGGTAACAGTCCGGAAGTGAAAATGTTTGGCGGAATGATGGTCGACATGCAAAAAGGTTTTGTCCCAATGGCTGCCCCTCCTACTGCGGCAATTACCAGCGCAACTACGAATTACGCCAAAAGCAGAAAAAACAACTTTAACTCTACCAAACTTTCAATTAATGAAAGGTACAGGAGATTAATACCTTACATGACTTTCTACTATGCTAATGATCTCGTTACACCCACAACCAAGGAATATAATAAAAATATTGAAGTAGAAAAGGCACAAATTATAGAAAGCAGCACCATCGGTCACTCGGCAGAACGCCAACCGAAGAAAATAGTCTACTCTCCATTCAGAAACATTCCCAGATACCAGGGCAATAGACTGACCCAATATAACATCGCGTCGGCCAATCCCACTAAAATATACAAGGAAGTGACATATAATCAGCCACAAAAAGTATCTAATTACAATCCATTTTTCGCTGAGCACCCAGATAACCAACATTTTGGACGATTTGTGCCGAAACATAACTATAAAATACAAAATGTACCTCATCACACAATCACAACACACAAGCCTTATTTAAATCTCTACGAAAATGAAGACCCTGCAAACGTTCACTATTATTTGTCTGAAAGGGATCATGTTCCAAAATACAAGTTAGTGCCGTACGAGCAAACTCCTCCTGTAAAAGTAATTCCCCATAACGACCACGTTTATGACGCACCGAAAAGACCAATCGAAGTACCCGTGATGGTTACTAAAGAGCAAGTGTATATAAAACCCAGGCCGCGTCCGCAGTATGTTTACGAAGAAGTGGAAGTCCAACAGCCGACTGTCAGAAAACAACCGTCAATTGTGTCTGAAAGCTATTATGAGAAACGACCAAATAGTGAGTTTTCCAAGCCAAGCGTCGTAGGCGGTTTCAAACCAATTTTCAGCCACATCCAAACCACTGAGGCTCCTGCTTATACGACCATACCTGAGCCATCCCTCACTCACTTTGAAAGTCAGAAGCAGCATCCAGTTCAAATTATTGAAACGTCATCTGCGTATCCAGAAGTGAATGATTATCGGCAGAATTATTATGAGTATGTTGTCGAGCAACCTACATATAAACCTGAACCACATCTTTCGTCGAACACGATGACTATCGGTGATCTCTTGAATTCTCTGCAGTTGAATAAGTCTATTCCTAAGCCGATAACGAGGGATAACGTAGCGTCGTCAATCAGAACGTTACTGCAGGTCTTAAATGCGTTGAAAGCAATGCCACAGCAGAATGAAGTGGAAGTACCTGTGCTGAGTACGCCAAAGCCGTTTGTTGCGGCGAAAATAGTGGAGGTGCCGGTGCCTGTGCCGGTGAAGCCCGTGCTGGCTATAGCCCCGACCCCGGCAACTAGCGCGGAGGAACTTCACGAAGAGCAGTACTTAGCGCCTGTCAACACACCTTCGCAACATTTAGACGGTAAGTGCCTAGCCTACCTATTACCATTAAAATTTATGATTTTATCAGTGAAACCAAAAATTACTTAGATGATGAGAGAAATTTAGATGTTTTGTACTGATTTGTGGTGTGCAATAAATAAATATTTGTATTGTATTAACTTATTATAAAATTAAATTGGCTAGTTCTCATTTTTAAGGAACTTCAGGTGGCTCGACTCAAAGACAAGGCACTTTTACAAAGAAATAAAATAAAAACATGAATAAACAATCTTTACCTAGTTTGTAACTATTATTTCTCTTGCTAAAAATTAGGTACAAATCTAGCAAATATCAGTTAAAGAATAGATACAACAGAATGTCTATTCAGTAAAACGGATATATTCTGCCTACAAATTCTAAGCATCTAAGTAAGAAGTTAAAATTGCGAGTTGAAATTTCGTTCCACAGAAGATTTTGTTTGACGGAAACTAACGTTGCACTTAGAGCAATATTGTATCGCGAGCCTGTAATTCGGGGTAATCCTTTATCCACAACTCCACAAATTCATCGCACGTTTTTTTTCCTTCGCGCCATTTTTTAAAGCACTCGGTAATTATGTTGTGAACACAATTATTATTATGAATAATTAATAAATGATAATGTCAAATAGTAAAAGTGACTGAAGAGTTTGCGTTGCGGTTGAATAGTTAATTTTTTTAAGTATGTATTATCAATTAAGTCAAGTATGGAGGTCTGATGTTAGAAATAAAGTTAATAAGTTTTGAACTGGTAGACATAAAATGTTGCTCGATTTAAGTGTCACTTCTGTTATGCTTATTTGTCATAATCTTTCAGTACTGTCAAATCGTTTTTGCTCCCGCGATAAATACTAGTAAAAGTAGACGTAGGTGTGACGTCACACGGTTTACCCGGACGTTTAGCTTAACAGGTTGTGTCCATAATGTTTGGTTTAGGTACGACTTGACGAAAGAAACAATATAACGTTATAAACTTTGGTGATTTTCAATTTTTTACTCATAGCATAGAGTCTCATTCATATGCCATAGACGAAAATATAATCTCATGGTCTAAATACCTCAACAGGAGTTATCACGCTGTTTAGCACGCACGGCCACGGCTACTGTAATGTGGTCGAAACGTTGAGGTAAACAAAAAACGTTTGATATATTTTTGAAAATCATACTGACGGACTAATTATATATTTTTAGGAATCTACCCCACTTTTCCCACACATACTTTAGTATATTTTTTATAGAAGGACTAAAATAAGCCAATATATAGGTACCCGAGCTGGTTAGCCACCCGAGCTTTAGCGAGTGTCTATTAATCCGAGGGTTTATATTATTGACTTTTAGTCTCGAGGTGAAAACTCTATTTTTCACTTCGATTGCGAGAATACGCTTTCTGTGAAAGAATTAATGCGTTTCTTATTTCTCCAGTCCATAAAACTTTCATAGGTTTTTAAATACCTACCTAAATCTTTCTAGATTTTGGCGGCAAAAGACTATTAATTATGTATGTATGTATGTAAACTCTTTATTGTACAAAAGAAAATAAACAAAACACAATTGACAAACTTTGAGATACTTGTTATTGTTGTACTTGTTGTTGTTATTTTTTTTTAATTACGTCTTTTGCTCGTTGCTCTACATCATAATTTTCACTGACACTGACATTGTGAGAATAATCATTTTATTTTAATCGTTTACGATTTAAGCTCTACAACAATTTCAAAGTTTTCGCGGGAAGTATTTTTTTCCAACCAGACACAGATTTAACAAAATCGCATCGGCGAAATCATCCATACACAAACTGGAATAAATAGAATGGCGCCACCTTCTATGCGGAAAAAGCATAGAACTAAGACCACGTAGACTAATAACGTAACATTTTGGACATGAAAATGGTCCACACACAATCTTATTTTATGCCAAAAACTAAGCAAGTAAACGAAAGAAGTCATTCGAAGTAAATAAAAATAAAAAAACTTTTGCTCCCTAGGGACTTAAGTACTCACTTTACTCCCGCCTCGTAATTATTACGTATTGTCACCAGCACCAATTGTGTCCGTCAGATTAAGAAAGCGTGCATAAATCACATGCACGACTCTATTTCTAGTGCCGGTAGGACGTGACTGATATTAATGCAGGTGTCTGTACTTATGTATCATAGAGAACCATCAGGACGGCAGTAGCTCGCAGTCGTTCCCTCTGCGACCTCACTCGGACGACGAAGGCGGCACGCCGGGGCGGCCCGGCGTCGACTACCCCGTGCTCACCATAATACCGCCCACGGCCTTTGACTGCAAGACGCAGCGGTACAAGGGATTTTTCGCTGACCCTGAGACTAGATGTCAGGTAAGGATGTGATTTAAATAAGGTAAAAATATTTTATGTTAGAAAATAATTAATAGGGTAAATCGTTAATTACTAGCCACCGATCAATAACGGCCACCTTACACTAAAAATGAATTTTAGTCACCTACGAGTATAAACAGAGTTAATTTTTAGTATAAGGTGTCAATTACTGGCCACCATATACTAAAATGAATTCTGGTCACCTATAAATAGAATTAATTTTAGTATAAGGTGACTAATTTAGGATTTGCCCTATTATAATAGGGAATATAAAACTTTGGTTAGTGTATGACCCTGAGTCGCTCTTGACTAAGCCGGCTATTTAATTAATTCAAAAAAGACAAAAGGTAGAAAACCAATTTACCTAAAACTCGCCTCAGGTTTCTAACCCGCTCATGCTGGATGGCTTACTTTTGTCTTACTGAAGAGTTTAGAATATACCTACCCAGTATCGCACTTATATAGATATTACGTGCTCCTCTCATTCACTCAAGGTTGACTGAAAGAGATCCCATAAAGGGATAAGTTCGCTTTTGAACATGTATCTCAAAGTCTGTCAATTGTTTTTGTTTCTTTTGATTTGTACAATAAAGAGTTTACATACATATGTATATATACTTCACCCTGAACATTATCTCATCTTCAGGTATGGCACTACTGCGACTTAAACGGCGGCCAAGCGTCCTTCCTATGCCCGAACGGCACAATATTCTCGCAAGCAGCGCTGACTTGCGATTGGTGGTTTAACGTACGCTGCGCCTCCACTACACAGCTCTATGTGCTCAACGAAAGCTTGTATAAATTCATACTGCCACACTCGCCTAAATTCCCCGAGGATTATAGCGGGCCTCTGGTTGACAAGTAAGTAATTAATTAATCCAGGCGATACCGTGTAGAGCTTCCATATCCACAAACTAAACTTATTTGGCAGTTACTAGCACTAAAATAAAAACTTTGATCTCGAAGTAGTATCTTATGTTTAGTTTATGACATGTGCTTACTTAACTTACTTTATTGAGACAAGTAACAAACTATGTCCTTTTGTGGCATTGTCGTCTTACCTTCTTTTGTTTATATCTATACTCTACGAGTCCACAAATCTTCGTTTCTTACCGTTTAATCTTTCCGTATTAGTAGAATTAACGGTTGGTAAGTAGCACTACAATTATTATTAGGAACTCAGTCTTAGACTAGATTTAAGAAAATTACCCACTACAATACATTATACTACGATTTTTGAAATTAAAAGTGTAAAAAGACTTGTAAATGTTGTAAATCTGTGTCGGTCGGTATACATATTCCTACAAAATTACCCCTTAGAATATAGGTATTTAACCATTTTTTTATTACTTTTATTTATTTTTCGAATTACATGTATCTATTATAAAAATACATACTACACTCTGAAAGTGGTAAAAATTGTGTTGAATTGGAAATATAAAGTAGAGCATAGAGTTCCAAATAATATCACCAAACAATGTAAACCGTAATGAGAGCGTTAATTTTCTAGTAGGTAATTCACATATTTTTAATCACTTTCGAGCGTAGCTTTCGAGTGTGATAGTTTTACGGATGTGATTTAAAAAAACCGACTCTTAGCCCCAACGGTTATTTTATCATTATCACTAGGTAGTAAAGTAAGACATCGGTCTCATGTAAATGTTAATATTTTCAGATACCTTACTCTCAAGTTCAAAGAAATGGAGGAGCAATTCAAGAAGAATAAAAACAAACAGTCTGCGTCGGAGAAGATAGACTCTGATGAGAACTCTTCAAGTGAAGACTCCAGCGAAAAAGGTTCTGCAATAGGCGAAGAACAAACGGAAACGAGTGAAGTTAGCGGCGTTAGCGAGGCGAGCGTCGTGGTCGCTTCGCCGGGCACCAGCGGCAATGTTCAGAGGCTAGAAGACTAGTACTCCCTATTAAACAACAAATGACTAACTAAATTTTGCAGCATTTTCAACCAAGGTCCGCCCAAACAATGACCTTGCGCCAAATCGTATTTTTAGACACACTAGGGTAGGCTAGGCGTAATAGACTGTGATAGAGCTAGACTCATCAGTTTCGAAAGCGTATAATGAATGTACCTATAGATAAATTGCGTAAATGATTCTGTTAGCGTGTAGTCAATTAAGGCATGAAGGTCAATATGATGTATACATTATTTGCCATTTGAATAAGTTAATATTTATGATTGAATATATCGCTTCTTTAATTGAATAGTTAAGGAATTAAACTTGCCATATTTAGCCATGTTTAATTCGATTCGAATGAGAAGTTGGTATTTAAATTGTTATTACGTGGATGCGTATTTTGTGTGTATGACCAGTGAGATTTCAAAGAATGTCTCAAATATTTTTTATTTAATTGTGTTACCTTTTGAAGTAGAATATACCTAGTGCCATCCACGAAGACGCATGATTTTGTCAAAATTAGACATTAATATCATTGTAATAAGAACCACGGCACGCGTTATCGTGAATGACTCTACCTATATCTGTGTGATTAAGATTATGTTAAATACCTAGATAGGTACTCAAAATTGTATGTAGGTAGTGTGCCTCGTGTGTGGGTAGACAATTAATCAGCCATTAGTCTTAACACTAATTATTTTGTGCAATAAAATGTATTATTTTGTATTTAATTGCATATTTTTTCCACCGATTTGAACGCAGATTCAGCGTACTTATTTCTATTTGGAAAAGCAAACATTTTAAAGATATCATGCATTAAATAGGAAAACACTGTTACTAAATCGCAAATGAATTTATTCACAAAGACTAGCTAATTATTTAGATTTATGCATCACCTCTATTGAATGAAGTTATGTGTAACATCATGATGATCTGGCTGATATATAATAAAAATAATACAATTAGGTACTCAATAAAAAAAACTTTACGTAAACGTACAATTATTTTCATATTTACTAATTTATAATTAGTATGTAAATCAAAACATTGCATGCACCTACACGTAACGCAAATGGTATGACAGCTTGTCTTGATGCAATACATTCTTAGATTGGGACTTTAACGCTTATGTACACAGACATGGGTAATACTGTTTATTTCAAAACGATTGACAAATAACTATTTACAGAAGATATTAATATGACTACATGAACACAGAAAGATCATTATTTCATATCCAACAATAAGACTAAAAAATTGTTACGATTGTGACTATGTTCGTACAATCATAAAAGCTAAAATGTAAACATTTATTATACATACCCTAATGCATTTTCTGCACATATTCTTTTTACAAAAATATCATTCATTCGAAAGATTCTTAAGCAGATTGAAATAGATAGCTAATCGAGTAATTTTAACAGCGCGTTTTTTACTAAAGTTATTTAGAATTTGAACTCGCATTTTCCGGAATTTACTATCTAAGTAAATCTTTGAGAACTTATGAATATCAATACGTAATCATTAATTATTAACCTACATTTAATTACAGTCAGATCACATCCCAAAGTAAATACTTCATCACAAGTTGTTGCCGTTTCAGTCTTTAGGTCTTAAGCTTTACATTCCCTTAAATTTAGATGGCTATTTCATGACAGAGCTATATGTGCCGAGCATGATAATTTTGACATCAAGATATTACCTACTTCTGATTTATAAGTACTACCTTCTAAAATGCAGATCAGATGAAAACGTTTTTTATTGATAATGTACAGTTTATTTTTAATTATTTAAAAAAGTCTGCTACCAAATTAATTGAAAGGGTCTGCATAATTTACTTTGATAGGCAGATACCTATTTATTACCTAATACTGTCAATACTCAAATTTTATGATTTTTGGTATTACTTATGATTCCGGGGTCAGGAGCAGGAGTGAAAGGGGTGATGGGAAGATTCACACTGAACAACTTTTCCTATGGGACCAGCCCCGAAATCGCGAAAAAGAAACCCATCTAATCAAAAGATAATTGATCGCTAACTATCCGAAATGTATGGAATAGCAGTTTTTTTTGCCATTTCGTGGCTTGTCCCATAGTAAAAGTAGCTCAGTGTGAATCTCCTCATTACCCCTTTCCCTCCTGCTCATGACCCCGGAATCACCCAGTAAGTAGCAATACCGTAATTTAAAATTCGAGTTTAAGTATATCATTCATGCCGATTAACTAATCAACCTTTTCTTTTTAGCAGGCATAAATTTAATCGGCTATCAAACTCAACGCTTAATTGTAAACTTCAAGTAAGATGCACCAGAATGACCTTACTTAATTAATTAACGTTAATTTACCCTGTTTATGAAAACATATTCAAACAAAACCTTATTTAGATAGAACAGTAAATAACGCACAAAAATGCGCGATATACCTTAACGATAATGCAAAATGCACGTCAATAAACTACCTAAACGTAAATAGCAATCGAGATGGTATACGAATTTGTGGTCACAGAGCAAAGCAGGGGTCGGGCGCCGTTGGCGATCGCGGCTTAGTGTTTGAGGAGTAGAGCGGCGTGTTTGAGCCGCAGATGGGAGCGCAGCGTGTCGATGCGACTGTAGGTCGCGGGGCAGTAAGGGCAGAGCGAGCGCTGGGCGGTGTGCGAGTGGAAGTGATGCCAGCGGTTGGAGACCTCCTTGCCGCAAGACTTGCAGCGCCACAGCGCGGCCGACTCGGCCGCCGCCACGAACATGTTGTGGTAAGAGTACTGCGGCGGCGGCGGCACCGGCAGACGCTCTGCAACAACCGCAGCCGCCAACCTCACTCTCCGGTTCTTCAACCCGACTACCAGATCTAAGGCAGATCGTTTCTCATCCCTTTTAACCGTTACATTTGTGTTGCTTTTGTCCTACGTTGCGACCCCATAGAAGCGGAAATAAAAAGAAGAGAATAGCACGAACCGTAGCAGACTCGAAGATTTGTCGCTTGCTCAAAGCGTAAATCAGTTTACAATTAAAAACTAAAATTCACGACCGATATTTGCTCACGTGTGAGGTTGAGAAACGATGACCCTAACTCATAAATACATTTGCTAGGAACCCGTAATGCCACTTCACGCTCGATCACGCACTAAGGACGGGTTTGTTAAATAGTGCAACACACGAATTATCTCAATAGAAAGAACAATAGAACATTGACTTCGAATAGGCTTCAGATTAGCTCTCGGCGAAGCAGCATTACTCTTCTCAGAAGACTTGGATATTTTGGAGTCATTTCAGATCTCTATTTTCTTAGTGAGCTTAATAATCTGTGGATATAACACATTCGCCGCGCACGAGCACACAGAGCAGTCGGCACAAACAGAACAGTCAGCGGCAAGCGGGCGGTCCGTCGGTCGGTGCAAGGACGCAGGTAGCTAGTGGGGTGGGAGTGTGAACGCTAACTGAAACTACACGGATTGTAACATACCACAATTTAATGTAAAAATTAGTAATAAATACAACAGATAAATGCAGGAGTTTGCAACATGTTAAAATTGCATTACATAACATCAAACAATGTGAAAAATAATAATTGCATTAACTGCTTGCATAAAACAAAATAATTTAAATTAAACTGTAAATGGAGGCATCAAACCTAGACATCAAACAAAATATAATCGTTCATAAAATCTCATGTGATAATATAACGAGGCTGATAATTCAGCTGTTACGTACACGATTTGACGCCCCCGCCCTATAAGTAATACACTATTGTGATATACGACACTATAACAAATTTGCTAATGTTATAAAGAGAAACAAAATAAACATAAGTAGACCATTGCTATCCTGACAAAAACCACATAGCTCATCCTGCACTCCATTGATTTCAAATGATAAGATCACATCCTTGTGATAATGTGTAAATTTTAATATACAATAAATTGGAATATTCAATAAGATTGGCCAAATAAGTGACTAGGTCCACAAGACCTCCATTTTCATAAGTCTAATTTTAGTAATTCGTTAAACCTTATGTATAAATTCCATATGGCATAATTTTGCTTTCTTTTATAAGTATTATTTAAGTTGCACACTTTCTGAAAGCTGACAAGAGATCAAAGGTAGATATTTTCTGAGCCAAACGATGTGATACTCCAAAATGTTCGGGCCAGACACTATCATAGTATCCTAACCTAATTCATCTAAAATATCTACTTTACCAACCGATGATTTGCTAAAGCAAAACTCGTTAATAAATTGGTCTCAATAGTAATTATAAGTTAATAGCATTCGCGAGTAGAGTCGGGAACGCCGGTCGGAGCCAGCAAGGATCGCACATGGACGCGCGGCCTGGCGGGTCCGCGCCGCGCCCGCACGGATAGCCATGATCTAGTCAACAATAGACTTCACTTGCGCGACAATAAATTATTAAACAGTACGTAACTATTACGATTGGCAGAGGTAATTACCAGCTATAAAACCTGTACATCACCGTAACCCAAACTGCTTCTCGTTAGGAAGTAATAGAAATTACAGTCCGTTCGCGTTAATAATGCAGTGAATCACCAATGTCCGCCGGCCTAGCCACACCCAATAACCAATCAAATCGCTCCTAATTAGAAAGTCAAGTTCATAGTGATCAGTCGAACGCAACGGTTGGGTCCCGTTCTTTATGTGCTAACTGAATTAAATTAAAAAAAAAAAAAAAAAAAACACCTCACTTATTCGTAAAAATAAAAGACGTTCGGTAATTCATAGCGGGGAAAGAAAAAATATTTACGATGTTTATATGCAGGTACTTTAAACACTGAGATTTAAATGCGACAGTGGGCAGTATAGTACAAAAAACTGCAACTGCATGCGGTGTGTTCGAGAGAACAGTTTATAGTATTCTCAGTGAACAAAAAGAAACTAATAAGAGTACTTACATTAAAATCACCAAATTATGTATATTTTCTCACTTCATTAAACTTGATACGGAAACATAGATATAATTTGTTTGAATTTTAACCCCACGTTGAATGCACCTTTACCCTGCAGTTGCACTGATGACTCACTGCATTCTTAACGCGGACGAACTGTGGGAGTTCACTTATACAAATAGGTAGTAACTCTGTTTTGAAGACATAAATTACATACTTTTTAAAATATCCTTTAGTTTGGTTACGTAATTAAATAACTAGTTATATTGCACTGAGTATGAAATGCTATCAAATAATAAGCGCCCACGTTGAGAAAGTATATAAATATACATTTAAACAACTCTTAAAATGAAAATAAATCTTTGAGGAAGAAATATTTGGTGAGTAACTAGTTATAACGTCATAATGAGAGGATGCGGCGCTTAGTACTTACAATTCAAATGGGCCCCTATATTTAATAGACAGTTGTTTAATCTAGCTATGACTATTAAAAAAATTGCACAAATGAAATTGTATGTTCACAGCTACTTAACAGCACTGACTCCACCTTTTCGTTATGGGCAACGATCACGTTCACGGATTCGTATTTGGGTGCGGTTATATCTTACACCTTTCGACTTTGGGTTGGGAGATATTGATTAGAATTTTAAAATCGGTGTCTTACCATTCTAGGTTTATTATTAGTAAATTTTAAGACCTCTGATAACTTAAAGTGAAAACGACGAGTGATACTGTAATCTCTTGGAGCGCATGCCCGCGGCCCACCGACGCGACCTCACCGGATGCTAGATGCCTTACGTTATGCGTTATGCAAGTAACTAATCATTAAAACATTAATCATAGGTTCTATAATAGGAGTCGAATCGTAGCGTGTTAACACTCTTGGTTCTAGCACCATTCCTTTTTATCACATTTCAGTTACCGTACCACTCTAAGTGTTTTAGCTAAAAATGTAACAATCTTAAATCTTAATTGAAAATACATACATACATGCTAGGTTAGTCCCAATCGTAGAATGCCAATATTAGTTACTAAATGCGCAACCTCCTACCTTAAAGTAATTGAAAGAGGTCTTCGACCCCAAGCACCGATCAGGCGATCACACGTGGGCGGTTACTTCAACCGGCCCGTTATATCAACTAAACACCTACCAACGATAAAATCATAAAATATGTTAACATCTCAAATTCATTATATTACATCTAACCGTCAACTGAACATAAACTAAATCCATTTTATTATAAATGTTGAATCAATAAAAACAAACAACACTGATAAATCAAAATATAGATATATAGTTATATAAATGTAAATATAAAAAGTATATTAAATCAGACAATACGATATATCTAAGTATAAAAAAACAATCTCCATAATATAGTCTAGTATAAAAATCTTTTCGTATGTTTCCTTAGGCGCTATCCGTTAATACATCACAAATCCTTAATAATATCCATCTTGCAAAGGCCTCATAGAGTTACAAATGCATCTACACTGAGATTCAGTCATTATTTATATGTCGTTGACCAACGACGCATCACAATCTCTTGCCAGTTCGGCTCCCGTCTTGATGTAATCACTCCGCGCGTAGGATGTGTAACATAAATACAATTAGCTAAGGGGGCGCGCTCGCGAGCCCCCACCTAACGAATAAATATAACAAGAAGAACGCTTACCAGCCAGCGTATTCGCGGTTGCACCGCTACTGGATATAATATAAAAAATAATATGGTAATAAAATTAACATCATATTATTATTGCTTTTGCCCGTTCCCGTATAGCAATTGGTATAGAATATTCGCTTACCTACTTAAATGCCTACACTTCGAGTGATCACTCGTCACATCGACCGATAGGTAAATTCCTTACGCGGAATAATTAAGGTCACACTGGGGCAAGTCAAATGCACAACCGAGACAATACTAAACGAGTCGCCCGTCACCAACGAGCTACAATAAGAAATAAGGCTCGCTTAAGTAATAGCACTTCAGCTTAATCCTAAATAGGAAAGAGACGGTCCGTTAAAATTTGACACAAAAACGACGGCCGGGCGGCGACTGGCAGCGGCCCCGCGCTCACAGAGCGTCGAAGCCGAGCCAGTACATGGACAATCAATCGAAGCCCGCGTCCAGGTGGTTGGCGAACAGCGGCGGCGGCGGCGGCGGCGGCGCGTGCACCGGCGCGCCCGCGCCCGCGCCGGCCGGCTCGAACTTGCGTGTGTCGGGGTTGTAGGCGGGGTGCTTGAACTTGCAGTGCGTGCGCAGGTTGTCGGAGCGCGTGTACGTGGCGCGGCACAGCGGGCACTCGAAGCGGCCCGGGAAGTGCACGTGGTAGTGGTTGCGGATGTGCGTGACCACCTTGCCGCACAGCTTGCAGCGGTGCAGGTTCAGCGCGCCCGCCACGCGCTCGAACGTCAGCCGCATGTGCCAGCCCTTCGAGCCTGCAACCACCGCACCGTCACACCCTGCCCTTACCCGAGAGGGCCAGCCTCCATCTCCACCCGCCCGCCTCGCGAGCGGGACAGCCTGAGCGATGCCGCAGCGCCGACGCTACCTCTGCCTCCCCGCACTACAGTGCACGCGCTGACGCTAACAGTAACGGTCGGTTCTGCAGCATCGCCGTGCGATGCCAACGAATCAGAGGGATCTCGGATATTAAAACAGTGAAATAGCAATTTGAAAACATTATTACGCAAACAAAGGTCGACTGGAACCATACTCAGTATAGCACTATTCAAAGCTTTGCTGTTGCCTCTTAACGCTGTACTATAAATATGCTTCTCCTAGTACTATTTAATAAAAAGCATTAATTATTAACGAATACAAAAGACGAAAAAGAGTTATTGAAACCAAAGTATCAAATAATTTACATGTTTAACGAAATAATTGTATTATCCAATGGAGACTCATGCATAAATGAATCGATGACTTGAAGAAACGGTGTTTGTAACAGAGTTTTAGTTGCATGAAATGTTGTTAATAGCTTTTACAGAGCCCCATAATGTTCGAAAGGCGAGTCTCATAGATGTGGTAGGTTAGCAATAATGTACAGAGTAAAAGCATGGATAGGGAATGAAAAGAAAAGAGTGGTATAAATAAAGAAATATATTTGCAACAAACATACATAGTAACGAAAGACTTAGATTAAACTAATTCATTAGAAGTTGGTAGATATCAACTAAAATGACGTAATAAATTAAAATGCGGAAATAAGTCCATAATTAATCACAAACAAAATCAGTCTTTCAAGGCCTGTTGACAGCACGTCAGTCGGCTTTACATCTACGAGGAACTACAAGAGATCATAAATTGTTTGGCACAAGATCTTTAGTTTCAATCCCAGCGCGAAGCTGGCATGTGGTGACTATTATGCACATCCAGATACTAAACAAAAACTATTTAACCAGTCGGAATTAATTTAAACAAGTATACAAGTTATTTATATTCAAATAGCAAACCAATAAATCTACTTAAAAGCTGAAATCAGGCTTAGAAAATAAGTAACGTTCCAAACGGATTTCGACAAAAGAAGCCTTAGGCCTTAGGTCAAAAATGATCACATATCTCGACGCCACGTTAGTAACCTGTGACCCATTTGCATCTCATGTCGAATTACTTCAACATTCATCTAGAATGTAGGTAACTTAGTTATTTTTATATCGTAGCCCAGTTTTCGCTTTCATTTTTAAATATTATTTATTGTTAAAAGTATGAAATCAAAACACCACACCTTAAATCTAAGTTACATATAAGTAGTTGTTAGAACCAATTAAGTGCACTTCATGTTAGTTCAGGATATAAGTTAGACAACTTTGAATTAGAAAAAAGCCCATGACTTTACATTAGTTTTCATGTTCCGCTTTTATACATAGGGGCCATGGATATATTACGTGCGTCACAGCAATTGTAGAAATTTCCGTGACCCGGTTAAATTTACGTCCTATTTAGGTACCAGTCAAGGTCAAGTGATCATTTCTGTACCTTGTTGCTTTCAGTCGTTACACAATTTCGTATGGCTTTTCAAACATGACGTTAAAGTGACAAGGTACAAAAGTGATCACTTATTTATGACGTTGACTGTACAACGAAAATCACAAAAAAATATGTATGTTACACCGGACTTCCCACAATTAATGGCGTGACGTAATTTATGGATGGCCCCATATCTAGGTACCTACACACAAAATTATTATCCTACGTATGAGAATGACTCTAGTCATCTAGTCATATCAAAGAAAATGCTACTTATATTTATTATATCATCAATAAGAACAGTATTCGCGGGCTAGCCACAATAACCCCAGATAATTTGAAACTGCTTCATACTTTATTTGATGAATTGATTAAGTGATTTACTTGCTTGCAAAAAGACTACTAGTATTAGGCTCTTAACAAGCTAGTGATCTAGAGGGCAGTTAACATTTTGTTTGTATATTGGACAAATTATGAGGTCCTAATACCGAGAAGTGTTTCATACGAAGATGCCTTTTTAGATTATCAGCTCGAGTCAATATTATTGGACACAATGGACATTTGTGCTGGGCCGGGTTGTGCGACTTCATATGTTTCTTTATATTAGTTACGAGTTTACCGCACACAGTACAGGGAACAGGAACAGTGTAAGGTTTGTAGCCAGCTTCCGTTTTATGAGACATATTGTAATGGACATTTCGATGAGATTCTTGCTGTAAAATATTTTCGTCAACGCCGTAATTTTCACCTGCAAGATTATGGGCATATCTTCATTGACGAAAATATTACTTCTTGACATGCTAAAGTTTCACGTCACACGGAATTCGTTTCAACAAACACTATTGTTGAGCATGATGCACTAGCCACGCATATCCCAAATACATTAGCATTTTTCCTGCCACTTTTAAAATCATGCAGTCCTGAAACGTCTGCTAATCCTGCTGTAAGATTTGAATGCAATCCTTTTTTCTGCTACCTATCATTCGACATCCTAATGAATTTGATAAGTTAATCCCTAAGCCCGCGAGGGGGCGCCAAATCACCATGAGAAATATTTTACACACCGATTTCTTCGTCATAGTTAAAAGATATAAAAAAAGATACCCAAAAGCTTTAACAATATGGTCGGAGCAAATATATAAGCGTCCAATGTGAGTCATGCCAAGAGTTTTAGTCGTCATGCATGTACAGAATAATCAAAAACATCTAGGAATATAAAGAATAACAAGAAAAACTTTGCCGCGAGTTTAATTTAAGAATTAAGTAGTTTCGTGTTCTCAAGATATTTTTGTTTATTTCTGTTAAATTAAAGCGTTATAATATGACCCGCAAAAGCAATGAATGAAGCTTAGCCAATATTTTCGGATTCGGATATATTATGTTGATGTATAAAATATATTTTTTTTAATAAAAAAGTTTTAATAAAAGATAACGAAAATAATGGCATAGATTCATTAAACAGAAAAACGTGATGATGAATAAGAACTATGCGCCTGCGTTTCAGATGGAACCACATTAGTAAAAATACAAATCAGGCGCACATGACTGCAGCATAGTGGTTGCGTCTGAAGAGCGCGCGTGGCTTTTGGTTGTGCGTAAATTCCAACTGCACGCTACGTCAGTGCGTGTGGTGGAACGATCACTTCCAGCACGGTCACCGTATTTTATACACAGCCAATAGCGTCGCGCCCTCGTGTTTTGCAACAGCTTGCTAGTGTAGTATTATGAGTAGACTCACCATCAATGGTGTCTGTCTGGTCGGGATGCGGAGGCAGTATGGGTTCGCCGTCGCCGGAGTCGTTGCCCATTTGCTGCTGCGTCAACATTGACGCCATCTCTGCCATGCCCATGCCCTGGAATATTTCGCATTACTCTTTACTTTCAATCAGAAGTGTATAAACATTTATCGGTAGACGCACATACCCACCTAAAAACTGATAACAAGGATTTCAAAATGACGAAAACGATTGAGATCACAGTTTTAATACGGAAGCATGTAAATAAAATAAAATGCGTCTTCGTTCCAGTTTACTAATGGCACTTGTGGTAATTGATTTGAGCTGTATTTAAGCGATGTTATCAATATGAAGATCAAGGCGTTTACATATCACAGCATCTCGTATAACTAACACTAGCGTTTTCAATCTCAACTTTTTAAGTATTAACTGATAGCATCATTCGGTCGCGCCAAATCTCTCCGGGAGTGTTCGCGTTCCTGACAGAATCTATGCGCTTTACACTTGTCGTGATGGTTGACTATTTCCAGTCTGAAGTTAGCGTTGCCCTCGATAAAAGATGTTCTAGTAACAGTAAGTTCGTGCGCCCATTTCCGGCAAACGTTGCAGAACATAATATTTTGCATCTCATCATACTGCAACCACGGGTAGAGCGTGAGCCAATTGGTGCGAAATCTTCCTCCTTTCCGAACGGGTGTGTGGGTTTGTTTGGCAGTCTTGGCGGTGTCAATTTGTTGATTCGGTAGTGCGAGGATGGAGGCGAGTATAGTGCCGATACGCGGCTGCACGCAGAGGTCGACGGGGGCGGGTTTGTGTGCGTCCGCGCCCGCTGCCCCATCGCTCTCGCGCCACTCCAAACTCTGCCAACAGAGAAGGAAAGGATTGCCCTGCTTTACTCTAACAAATTTTGTGATTTATGCCAATTGTGATTTTCGAAATATGAGGCAGATCCCTTCCCTTCTGTTGACGCATACAGTAAATGATCAATCAAAATGTGGGTTATATCATATCATACCAGACAAGATTGAGTATCAATAATTTAAAGCAGAAGAAAAAGATCTTCCCTTTCGACATTGCTTATACATAGCTAGAAGAGGTGGAAGTATTTATGATGGTTAGAAGACGCAATAATAGCGATACCTAAGAAATTATTCTCCGCGAAGGTCATGAGATAAATCATTAAACATTAGATTAAAACGGAATAAACATTAGATTACATTAAATATGACAAACATTAGTTGAACGTTAATATTTATAGTGAGATAACGCTTTTGGCATGCCTGCAAGCCAACACACGACCTTCTATTTGCATTATTTTCAGCAATTCGATCCTCTTCAACGTGATATGACATACCTACGAGATAATAATTCTTCGAAGTATAGAAGAATAGAGTAGATACAACTACGAGGTACGATGATTAATTACAGATTTAATGCACGCACTGAAAACACCTCAAAGTAACTCGGTGTTACTTATGCCAACTAGGCATAGCGTGACCTTTTGAGGATGAGAAATTTCGAGCTCTGCAGAACGGCGAATGCTCGTTGCATAATGATTGTTTTTGAGAATATCTAGTCTCTAATGATTACGATGATACCGCAACGTAGTCAACGAGCGATCTTACCGGCAGATGCGTCTGTTCGTAGTGCGAGGGCGGCAGTGGCGGCGGCAGCGCGGGGTAGGGCGAGTCGGGCTCCTGCTTGACGTGTGGCGTGTGCGCCGGCGAGCGGGCCAGCCGCTGCGGCGTGTGCGCCGGCGGCGGCGTCGACGGCTCTGACCCGGACCCCGTCGAACCGCCCTTTACTGACTTCAGGTGGCTCTGCTGGGATATCGTTCAATGTCAACATTTTCAATGCTAACGACGGTTATATCCGTCAGCTTTCACTGATCTGAGGCCGCATTGTCTAACGCGTTGACGTTCGTGATCGTATTCTATTCATCATCACCATTCACCTTCGTCTTATAAAGTGTGACAGAAAGAAGTGGTGAAAACGATTGTGATTCCAAGTGTGTTAAACAACAAGCCCTAAATCCATGCAAGTTGCGATTGTGAGTATGAGATCCTTTTAAACCATGCCACTAGAGTTTCATTTGAATTATAAAGGGATTTTACAACAAAAAAAAATGAAGTAATTAAAAGTTTATAAAGTCAAATTATGACATACTTAAAATCACAAGTTTTCTATGAAATGATACGTGATATATTGCATCCCCTTGTAATTCCTAAATTACTAATTGTTCATTATTTACCGTTTTTAATGGGATTATTTTTATAAAACTATTTATGATAAACGATGAGTAGGTACATTCGCAACATTAATTTCAGTAAATAAAGCCGTGTTGAATAGATTTTTCAATGATTGTTTAACTTGTTTTAGTATGTTTTGCTGAGGTAGGTACAACTTGGTAATTATTGGAAGCACACATTCGAAGATTCAATTTAACAGAAACATTTTTGTTGTAGAATGTAATTGTGACAAAGAATTAATGGTGCTAAATAATTAGGTTAATGTAAACAGCCGCCCTAAGAAGAAGAACAAATTGCCGTCTTATCGTAACCCATTTGCTACTAAATGCAACCCATTCGGACAAATTTAGATCTAACGAGTTTAATGAGAGATGACTGTGTACACATTATTTTAACACTACTATTACTTAATTCGCAGTCAAACGCGTTTCATCGTTCCAGCATTGTCATCTATATCCTGTACCTACAATTTATAAACAATATACGTTCCTATGCTTATCGCACCTGTACAGTTTCCAGTTAGTTAACATTATAATGAGACTCCTACAAATTAACAAAAAAAAAAAACAACGGTATTGTAGTTAAGACAGACGGATTTAAGTTATTCCTTGCGCCTCGGGTCAAATATTGTTTTTTCTAATAGTTTTGCACTCATATAATCATATAGACTCCTGTGACCCTATAGTAAAATAAAGTACCTAGAAGTAAATAGGTGAAAATCTGAATAAGGCTCTCTTTGCGTGTAGTAACTAGTAGAGAATCTGTGTCGTTTTTAGGGTTCCGTACCTCAAAAGGAAAAAACGGAACCCTTATAGGATCACTTTTTGTCCGTCTGTCTGTCAAGATCAAGACCCTTTTCCTCGGGAACGCGTGGAAGTATCAAGCTGAAATTTATATCAAATACTGAGATCTAATGTCCCTTGGAGCTGTGAAAAAATCAAACTTCTAAGCCAACGCAATCAAAAGATGCAGCCGCTTGTGCTGCAAATTTCCGCAAATTTTCGAAACTCGCGAGGGAATCAAAACCTACAGGGTACTTCCCATGAACTCAGAATCTTGAAATTTGGTATGAAGGTAGCTATTATAACACAACCAACTAGAAAAGTCTGAAAAATCTTGATTTTTTATCTGTCTGTAAATATCAATGACCAATATAATCTGACCCCACACTGCGTACATTTTGCTTCAGAGTAGGGCTCTGCATACACTGGATGTATTAAATCACTCGGAAAAGTGAGAAATATCTTCAAGACACGATTCACGTTTACCCTTCGTTGAACCTTCGGTGCGAGAGTCCGACTCGCACTTGCCCGGTTTTTCTAATATTTAACCGACTTGTTTACACGTGACACGTTTCTATTACATACAATAATCAAATCTTTAGTTTTTTACTTATAGCGATTTTAATTTGAAACTGCAATTTATTAGTTGTTTATGGATTGACGGATTTGTCAAAAATCCCACGGGATAGAGAATTCGCCAATTTGTTTTTCTTCCACGGAGCAAAACCGTGGGATACAGCTAGTTGAAAATAGATACACTCCACTCACTAAGAGTCCTGACTGAGCCTAAAGTTTGTTAGGAGACAGTTGATATATATTATGAATGTCGCTTCATTATCTCAAACGGTATGATGGGCGACGCTTATCATCGCACTGAATTTCGTAGTACGAGGCACGCAGTTGTTGTCAAACGCCCTGCCGGGCCGGCCAGCGGGCGTGGCGATTATATTGCCAATCAATTCTGTAATGACTGAGCTTTGATGTCGTTTGGGTTTTCACGTGGTGTTTTATGTTTATTTTGTAAATAAATAATTAGCATTATTGTTCTTAGGGGTAAAAATAAAATAAAATAGCCACTAAAACTCACCTCATAATGTCTATAACTTAGATCGACTTCGTCCCTATTAATGTTGGAGTTCTTCCTGCGTCTTTTCTCGGCGGGCGGCGCGTGCGCGGCGAGCGGCGGCGCGGGGGGCAGCGGGGCGGGCGCCGGCGCGTGTGCCGCTGGTGGCGTCGCAAACGCTTCCCCACGGGACGACAAGTTCTCCGCGCTTACGGACGGTGTCGATCGACCTTCGCACTGGGAAGGACCACTTAAATAAATTCACTTTTCCAAAATGAGCGTCAAGACATGCATAAATTACGTCACGTCAATGGAATTTTAAGAACGCCTGTGTAACATGTTTGCTATGAAATTCTCTCAACCATGGGAATCAGACGCTCCACCCCGAAATGTATGGATGCCAATAATCTTAGAAGTTGCAGTGATGACATTCAAAGTATCTAATTTGAAAAAAGAAAAAAGTTAGGTAGAAATAATTTGATGGATCCATTGATCCCTGATATAGATAGAGCTTAGATAAATTAAGTACCTATTTAGTTTGATATTCATGTTGCTTTTTTAATGTAATATAGGATGACCTTTATATTTTTTCATGATGTGCATTATAAATAATATTTTTCACCTATGATGAGTTCTGTGACGTTTCGAGTTTGACAGTTTTAGAGATGTACCATTTATCGAGTGAACTATCGATTTGCCAAAAAATAACAACAAACTTAACGAGAAACAGTAACAAAAGTCAACAACAATAATAACAGAAATTAACAATAACTAAATACAATGCAAAGAAAATGCAACGGAAACTCAACTCGTATACAAGGCAGACGCACTCGTACTGACAGTGATACTGACAAGCACTGGCCACAAGAGGCACAAGATGGCTGCGGCCGTGTTCCAAATAGCCGCGTTTACAAAATCTTGCAAGTTTTGTTTAAAAAATTAGAATATCTTAGTGTTCATTGTTATTGAATAATGAACCGCGGTCATTGCCGATAATGTTGTGTCACGTCACTACTGTGTTCCATTTCACACATTGCGTCATTTAAAAAAATAAATATTTTTCTATCGTATTCGATGGAGTCTATTTAATGGACACTGATATTGCTATATATTTTTAAAAAGTAGTTTTACATTTTTTTGATTATTTTGCTTCAAAATAGAAATTATTTTTAAAAAATATTTTGCAAACATAGTATAGTCTGTCAAAAAAGACAAGAAATTAAAAAGTGGCAACACTGTAGTGTCATCCCTTTCAAACCCTGTCAAACCAAAAAGGGAGGACACTACAGTGTTGCCACTTTTTAATTTCTTCTCTTTTTTGACAGACTATATGCGTAATTCGGAAAATTTTCAAGTGTTATAGAACTCATCATAGGTGAAAAATACAATAGTAGCACAATTATCTAACAACACTCCATGAATAAATTCACATGCCGTAACGAATTAATAATAAAAAGAATAAATATGTAAGTATAACAAATGGTACTTTACCTTAGGATTCAATGTACTGTTTTCTGTCAAACCTCTAACTTGTAAGCTTTCAGCTGTTTTTAGGAACATCGGTAGCATATTTTGGCCAACATTTACTTCACCCTGAAAAGTGTTTATAAACAATGGTACATTTATATGAAATAATAGAAAACATACGTATTGTCAGAAGTAAGGTACTTTCACGATCACAGTCAAATTAACGCATTCACTGCCACCTGACATCCACAGGTGCCACCGACGCACATGTGCGTTCAAAATGTATGAATAAGTATGACAGCGGCACTGGGCGAAGTCCCGAAAACTCATAAATGCGTTGGTGGCAGTGAATGCGGTAAAGCGTAGCAAAAGTAATGAAAGCGTTACTAGAATATTCACCTTATACATGAAGTCCAATAACGACTTCATCTCTGAGTACCTCACATCTTTGAGAAATATTATCGGATGTGGATGACTGTTCTGCAGGAATATAGTTTCAAAATACGGGGAACACGCAGAGAGTATCGTCTGATGAGCCTGTAACAACACAATACGACTACATTGTCCTCTAATGTATTAGCAAATTTCAGGCAACGATGTGTGCACCAGAAGGTAAGTCGAACAAAAGACGTGATGCTATGTGAAGGTCTTCACAATCTTGTAATGAAACGTGAAATATTACCATTTTTGCAAAGCTATTCTTATTTTAATTAGGCAGCAGTTGTCTTTAGTGAACTAGGTTTCTAGTTTCTAGTCGTAAAGAGCAAATATTTGTGAATAAAAGAATGCTTTAAAATTGAATTGGCAGAGTTGGCAAACAGTATACCTACATTTTTAGTTTTCTAGACTACATAATGTATGCCAGACCCTAGAACCTGTTCGACAGCTTATGAAGACTAAATTAGAAAGTTAAAATAGATAAAACTTTTTGCACACTATTATCTATTCACTTTCGACCTAAATAAAATGCATTTTAATGACTAGTCGCCACTTTCGTGTGAGCAGTATTTCATTAATGTTGACTAGATGAAAACGGCCTTAATTGTTAAATAATGAATTTAATGAATAATAATTTGACCTTTTAAGCTATTGATAGAACTATTTTAAAATTATAAGATATATTTTACACTTTGGACTAATAAAAAGCTAATTGATCACCTGCATAAATCTTCTGTAATTATTTATATGTTACCCTTGGTCGAATAAAGTCAGATGTGATACAGAAATTGTGGTGTCGTGCAATAAGGGACCATGTGTTCAAGCTACTTTCTTTAAAGTTCACTGCATCACATGCGTCGGTATTCGCTTGATTTATCTAAGGATCTAATAAAGATAAAAAAATATATTATATAGTTCGCATTATTTGTATAATTTCTGTGCGATAAAGTTAATTTTGATCTAAAGTCACTTGCGTCCTTATTCGATCAACGGTACGAATATAAAAATGTATTACTACCTTCTCTTTGTCTCGCCACAACTTGAGAAGGATTTAACCGATTTCATCAATTTTCTTAACGTCTTCTATTAATTTCTAGGTTTTTACGAAAAAAATAATCAAGAAACTTGCGAGTAAATTATAAAATTTAGGAAACCTAAAGGGCAATACACACAGAAAGCGTGCGCGGGTCGGGTCGTGTCCGCCGCGTGAGCCGCGCGGTTCGTTGTATTCACACAGAGAGCGGGCGCGGGCCCGCAGCGGCTATCAATGTTGCCAGTTTAGTGACTTAGTCCCTAGAAGTGACGACTTTTGCTTAAATCTTAGCGACCGCAAAAAAGTTTTGACGACAAAAATGGTTTACTGGCGACTTTTGGAGTACAAATTAAAACAGTTCTAGAACCAATAGATACGACATTTTTGTCAACTCGACACAGAATTATACAGTGCCGGGAGATATATGTGGAAAACGACCAACGCGCTTGCGCATCAAGGTCAAACTTTATTTACTTACCTAATTAAATCCAATTTATGTAATGATGGGCGATGGATGAAATGAAATAAAAGTGACTGATTTTTTTAAATCGACAGGAATAAGCTTATACTAGTCAATGGAAAAAAATATCAGATTTTTCTGTAGTACCAATAAATTAAAAAAATTAAATACTTAGATTTTATTCTCGCCAAAATGAACTAGCTACTGCGCATGAATACGGTTTTTAGGGTTCCGTAGCCAAAATGGCAAAAACGAAACCTTTATAGTTTCGCCATATCTGTCTGTTCGTCTGTCCGTCCGCGGCTTTGCTCAGGGACTATTAATGCTAGAAAGCTGTAATATTGCACGGATATATATAAAAACTATCCCGACAAAATGGTACAATGACAAACTTAAAAAAAAAAAAAAAAAATTTTTTTTGGGTCCCTCCCATAGACGTAAAGTAGGGGTTTTTTTTCTCATCCAACCCTATAGTGTGGGGTCTTTTAAATAAAAACCATTAGGGAGTTACTAAGATGATTTTTCGATTCAGTGATTTGTTTGCGAAATATTCAATTTTAAAGTACAAATTTTCATTAAAATCGAGTTTTAGGGGTTTTCAACAAGCTTTAGGGATAAATATTTTTGAGAGTTGGTAACTGTGCGCTCGGCCCGCGCGCTGTTTGTGACGACGGGCGACGGGCGCGGGCCCGCGCACGACCCGCGCCCGCGCCCGCGTTCTGTGTGAAGGCGTCCATATACCGCCATGCAAATACGCCCGTCGCGGGCCCGCGCACGACCCGCGCCCGCTCTCTGTGTGTGTTGCCCTTAACGGCTCAGGCGAGAAATATCCGTTTTCCTAAAATGTATTTTTCGCAAAATGTCTGCTTTTCGTCAACACGTGTTTTGCATAATGTCAGCTTCTCAAAATGTCAGCTATTTAAAATTGCCTGTTTCCAAGAATGACAATTTTTGTATAATGTTCGCTTTTCAGAAAGTGCTTATTCTCAAAATGTCTGCAACCTCAAAATATCCGCCTTCTTATAACGTTGGCATTCCAGAAAATCTTATTCCCAAAATCATCATCATGGTCTTCAAATTTCATCTAAATCGGTTCAGCGGTTTAGCCGTAAAAGAGTAACAGACAGACAGACTGAGTTACTTTCGCATTTATAAGCATTGATTTCGTAGATATTTATGTTATCAAAGAGTAAGTATGTAAGCAATTAAACTTTTTACATTTAGAACATTGATTTGAAAATAAAGCAGACATTACGGGAAAACAAACATAACAAGCCTATTTAAAAAAGTGAACATAACGAGAAAGCAGAAATTATGGTAATGCTAATATTATAGGAATGTAAACATTATGAATAGACGACTTCCTGTGGTTGTACACATTTTAAATAGCTGACATTTTGAGAAAGCTGACAAAATAGAGGTGCTAACATTGTGAAAACGCAGACGTTTTGAGGACTGAATATTATCTAGATAATAATATACATTATTTCACAACGATTGATTGAATGAGCACGAAATTTTTCACTACATTGGTATACTGTTACGAAGTCGAGAAATCCCCTTTTTATAATGAATGGTACCATCAGCCAAATATGTGGTCTACCACCCGAAAGTTAATAATCGTTTGCATGTCATAAATAATAAGGCCAATAGACGTGTCTGTCAACTTGAAAGTTCGACTTTAGCGACATATTCATTTGAAACTTGTTTAAAAATTTATAGACCATTTATTTGGCTGATCAACTATGCCGAATGTTCGCCCGAATTTTCGTTTCGGTAAAAATATATACCGAAATTCGGCCGAATAGGTACCTATACCTATTCATATTCGGTGAAACCCATGTTCGGCCCATCTCTAATTATAAATGCGAAAGTTTGTGTACTGGACGGATTTGGGTAAAAATTGGTATGTAAATAGCGGGACATCTGGAATAACACAGGTAGGCTACTTTTTATCCCGATATTCCCACGAGAAATTTGTAGCGTTTGTTTTTAATGCAATGTCAACGAAGACCATGATGTAAATTTAGGAATTCCCACGGTAACTTTGGTTTGTTACTTCTTCACGCTTTAACGGCTGAACCGATTTGGATGAAATTTGGTATATTGATAGCTAAGCGTCTGTAATAACATGTAGGCTACTTTTTTTTAACTCGATATTATCACGGAGTCGCGATAAAACCTCGACTATAATTGTTGGGAATTCCCATCTAAAAAAATACACGGAAATTTTAATTCAATACTGGATCCAATGGTTTACACGTGCAAAGCAGCGGTTAAACTCTGGTATCTTATATCTCGAAACGAGTATTTCTTGTATATTTAGATATTTCGGAAAGCTCCAAAACGGCTCTAACGATTTCGATGAAAGGGACCCCAGACCTAAAGAATGGAAAACGTGGTTTCAGTTAATATGCTCAGATTTTTATATGTTACAGATTTCAAAGTCCTGAACAAAAGTCTCTTAGAGTGCTACCTCTGTTTCGGAGTCCCTTTCAGAGTTTAGTTTAGTTATTTAGAGATTTTTGTTCAGGACTTCAAAATCTATAACCAGGGTTTGGATTTTTCATCGCATGGTAAGATGATAGAAAACTATTGAGTCAATATTAAAATTAAAACTTTAGTCATATTCATACTCATTATCATTCATTGAAATATCAGCAAAAGATTATAAATAAAAATGCTAAATGCCACACCATGTTTATTACATTATGGGCCAAATAATAAAAATAATTATGAACAGTAAGTAAGCTCCTAGTTTGTAATGTACATAGAGCATTTAGCTACACGAATAATTGTTTCAAAATCTTCACAAGGTATAACGTGTGTATTGTCCATTTAAAAATTGCAATTGTAAAATGAGTAATAATGGCCACTTTTTCCATATTTTCAGGAGTAAAACGGGTTCTATATTCGTTAAAAATCCACTTGTAACTTGAAAAAGATCGTTCTTCGAACGTCCAAACGCTAGAGTAGCATATTCTAGTACTCGCTCAAATACGGTATTTGACAACTCCTGATTTTGCCATTTTGAGAAGTTGGCATCTGTCTTACTTATTTCAATGAAGCCCGGATTTATATTGAGTACTTTTTCCAAATTATCTTTAACGGTCTCAGGGACAAAAATTGTTAAAAATTGTCTAATCTCATCTATTATTTGAAAACTTCGCTTTATAGGAATATTGGTACACTGTAATTTTGTAATCAATTCGTTCATAATTAATTATCCTTTATAAAACTAAGCTCCTTTGGCATATTTATAATGCAGTTTGAGCGTTTAATATTGCGACGGTATCTCAATGTAAAAATAATATTTCTTTATTTTTTCAAAATGATTTGATTTTGAAACACTCATTCCTGTAGCTACATGCTCTATGGATATTTCAAACTAGGAGCTTACTAAAGAGCGTTTATACCTGCTGAGCTGGCAATGTTGCATTTTTGTTAGTTTTTCTCGATTATTCCATAACAAATTAATGAAAATTAAAAATATTTTCTAATAGAACACTTTAATGTATAAGTTAATGTGTATACTCCAATAATTATTCGTGATAGACTTTTATATTCCTTAAAAACGAATTAATGTTTATGACTGGTTTTTAAAGAAAATAAAAGTCTATAACGAATAATTATTGGAGTAGACATCTATATATATAAAAGAAGAAACTGACTGACTGACTAATAGATCAACGCACAGCCCAAAGTGCTGGGCCTAGAAACTTGAAATTTGGTACAGGGGTTCTTTTAATGATGTAAGTGAGCACTAAGAAAGGATTTTTAGGAGAAAAGTGAAATAGGGGGGTGAAATTTATATGAAATTTTCTCATTTCTGGATTTAGAAGTATGAAAATAGAAGTTTAAGTTCTCGATTACAATTAAAAATTATCTGTCTAGATGAAATAGATAAAATTTCCCTATAGAGGGGTAAAATGGGGGAGTAAAGTTTGTATGGAAATTTTCTCATTTCTGGACTTAGAAGTATGAAAATAGCCATAAGTTCTTGATTAAAATTAAAAATTATCTGTGTAAGTGAAATGGATAAAATGCCCCCTAAAGGGGTAAAATGGGGGGTACAGTTTGAATGGAAATTTTCTCATTTCTGGAGTTAGCATTATGAAAATTGGTATACTTACACACTTTCGACTTATTAGGGGGGAGTTTCTATGAGACTTCCTTATTTCTAGACTAAAAATATGGCTGGTCACAATTTAAAATGATCCGTATGATATTGGCGAGTTCAATAGGAGAGGCGGTTTTCATATAAAATTTACAACTAAAATGTGGAAATTAAATTGATATTTAAAATGATGTGTGAAATAAATTTGCAAATAATTATGCAGTAGGTACTTACCTAACTTAAAAATTACTCATCAGGTTGTGCATAATAAAATCAATAATATTATTAATATAAGCGTAATTTTTGTGTGAGTATCCGTGCTTATTTATCTTTTACCTATTTTACAAAATATTATGTACAGTGCAATTTCGAATATATACTTCGGGTTCTAGTCTAGAGTAAGATTCGGTTCTCGCCGGAAGCACACAAGATAATTAATTTACTCTCATACTTTGCATAAAACTTTTCATAAACTACCTTCAAAACTGGTAAAAAATGTTGTTTATAGCGAAGTACTTTAATAAACTGTTACCTATCGTTTACGGCAGTACTTTGCTATGCACACAGATACAAATGTCACAATTATAATGGGGAATAATTAAAAAATATGCCCTGATAACTAAAGTACACGCAGACGAAGTCGCGTGCAAAAGCTAGTTAACGTATATATTAAGAAGCCAACAACATTATTAATTTTCATTCAATTTTTATGGAATAATAGAGATAAACTAACAAAAATGCAACGTTGCTAGCTTAGCTGGTATAAACACTCTAATGTTCATATTATTTTTATTATTTGGTCCATAATGTAATAAACATGGTATAATATAATTTTTATTATAATCTTATGTGATATTTAAATGAATGATAATGATATGAATATGACTAAAGTTTTAATTTTAATATTGACTAGAATAGTTTTCTGTCATTTTACCATGTGATGAAAAGTCCAATCCCTGTCTATAACATATCAAAATCTCAGGTTATTTAACTGAAACCACATTTTCCATACTTTAGGTCCGGGGTTCTTTGCTATGTGGGGCGTGAGGGTCATCAGGTATGAACAATCGATCTAGCATGGGCTCATCTCTGGGAAAACGCGTGTTTCGAGTTTCAGCCCGAGCGAAGCTCAGTCACCCAGTTATTAGAATAATATAACAAGTGAACTCTTATTTTTGTATTTATTTAACTTCTACTCATAACTGGTATATTTTTAGGATTTTTTTTATTCATTTTTATTACCTATGTACTAAATTTTACAAATTGAATGTCATAGAAGCTCCCAATTTATTTACACTGGATATGATTTTATGGTGAGAGCTGTGTGAAATTACTGAATAAACATGCTAAAAATAACTTGTTCAATTGATCTTCAAGTCTGTTGTACAATTCTTACAGATGAATTATGCAAGCTGTTTTATAATACAAATACATTACTTGAGTTTGTAATACTATTGTTTACAATATTACTGGAAATATTGGTAAACAATTGTCATAATACAAACATGTCAATATTTGGATTGTTATTATAATATATAGGTAACATGGATTACATTTTTTTAATAAAGTACAATAAATGGTAATCTGATTACTATGTAACCCTTGATAAAATGTTTATACCTATTGTAAACAATTCTAAAGTCAACACCACTTTTATATTTGGATACCTCTCTTTACCTTTACATAGAAAAGTTTACAGGGCTAGTGTTATCTATAAAAAATCCATCCAAACAATATACACAATACTGTATATTTTTAAATTGCCTACTTGGTTAAAAATTACTCATTTTACATATTGCATGATATTTAACCGAGACCAGACAGCACCAGTAGAACATTAGAGTGATGGTACAGTGACATTAATACTAAATTCCTCACAGACGAAGACTCATAATAATTTCAACTCCAATTTAGGAAACATACAAGCTGCCAAATCTTAATATATTTACTTGGTGATAAGTATTACACCAAAATTAAGGCTTGTCATCATTATTGAATATATTTTTTGAAATATTATCTTCCCGACTATTATACATGAACACTGGAAAGCCTGAAAGTAACAATGTAATTTAATGAGTAACAGACTGAATACTGACCTTAACTGTCTCTCCATCGCATGCGAGTGTGACATCACAGAGGGCTTCTCTCTGCAGCAAGCTAGCTAGCACGTCTGTCAGGTTGTTGGGGTGGTTGTTCCAGCGCAAGCAGAATTGCTGGTCCATGATAGGTGCTAGTGTCAGTGACCGTGCTGCAAGCAACAGTTAACATTATCCAACACATACTTTTTTTTCACTTAAAATTTGTAACAGGATTTTGCAAAAAATTATACACATAACACAAAACAGTTAACCACTCACAACAAACCTAAATTTGCATTACATTATTTAAACAGCCGGTAATTAGTGTCGTGCTCCGGTTATCAAATTTACATTAAGATACTAGGTAGGTATGTGTAAAAAAAATTGGCGGCCATAGGGCCTAGATAGGAGAGCGGAGAGATAAGTGACATCAGCGGCTCGAATTAATGGGGGCCGCGAGCTTACTGTACAGCACATTGACAGTTAGCCGCCGACACATGTCTACTTGTTGCACGCTCCAAACACGAACCATACATTATGTAATTTAACTCCAGAAGGCAGACGACGGGGCCAGCGACCCTACGGGACGCGGAAACCTCTAGCCGCTTCTATAAACGAGTTTAAAAAGTAGTACCGCTGGCCAAAAAAATCGCAACATGCTGACACCGTTATAATCGCCAAGCTGGATGTCCCAGTTGCTAACACTAAACGCGTGATTTCTGGAATTCGAGGATGCACCACTGATTGTTTCTTCACACAGATCATCCCGCATGTCTAGAAGTAGGTAACCAAAGACGTACGGGATTTCTAAACGCGTAGTTGTGTCAACTTTGGCAAATCGTAGCGCCATTTGCCGATCCCTATCTAGAATCTGGGTAAAAACTATCAATCAACACTATTTTTTTTTCTAACACTAGACTAAATCACAAACACAAACTGAAATCAACTTCGAGACGCACAATTAAGTCAATAATTCCTAACTCACCATTTGCAAAATTTTTGCCATCACAAACGCCACCCGACCCCTACCTTGCACTGTCTTTTTGACCACACACACATCTCGATTTCCGCAATGTTCACGGCCTTCGGAATATCTTTCACATCAATCGGCCAGTATTCGCATTTCGCAATACGAACTTCATGCCTTACAAATTGGCGCTAAATTTAAAATATTTAAGTCTAATTTATCTGTTACTGTACATTTATCATTGATTTTTGTGACATTAACGGTATATTACAATCAAAAATCCAAATATAGATTATTTCCAAAACATAAAATTGCAAAATAATCGTTTATTCAACGAAAATTACCAAAATTCCCACGGCCATAGATACAGAATTGAGGTTATAACGTGAGAATAACACAGAAACTAAATTAAGGATTCAAGTTTTTATCCATGTTTTCAGGTAATATTCCTCTCAATATGAATGTTTCTTTGATTTAAATCTATGAAATTATTATATGAGACTGAAATTCAATGGTTAAAGCTTTATTAACATTGGCCTTGACATTCTCTCTTCATCGCAAATTTGCACATCCGTGCATAGCGCGGTACAGCAGCGCCATCTTCCCGGACATTTGCCCCACAGATAACAGTACATTCCGTTTCATGTTTCTAATGTATTAAAAGAGATGGCGCCATAAGTCGTCGTGATTGATAACGATAAAGATAATAAAAAACCGCTGGTTTAGTTTACATACTGATGCATAAAAACCAGTAATCAGTGTAGCTTTCCTTCCTTTACAGCTAAAACTCGCCGATGACATGTTTGAAGCCAAATAATAGTTTTGTGTCTATATTTTAACACAATTTATTGATTTAACTTTACGTTAGTTAGGCGCTAGCGTCGCACCGCGAATTAAATAAATAGGTGTATGGTGCAACGATCTGTGTTTATTAAGAACACGAATGGTCATGATCATATTTAGTGCTCAAATTGTTATTTAGGCTAGTGACGCCTAAATTCATTCAGAACCTAGACATTGGACGCCTAGCTACTTAAGAACACTGGCGACCTCTTTTATTATTTGCCAGTACCTAGATAGATTTGGCTTGGCGTTTATAGGGTCACTGAACTTAGAGTTTTTTAGACTGCACGTGGTCTGTTAACAACGTGACAACAGTTACAATATATACAAGGTATTTAGGGTGCGCTTAATTTCAGTCGCTTCTTAGATAATTATATTATTAGGTGTCTAGATTGGTATCGAAACCATCTATAGGTATGTTATGCATGTCCCAATTTTGAGTAAAATGGAGTAAAGTCTCAAACTATGGCCAACCCACCGAGCGACCAAATAGATAGAGGTAAGTGAGAACAAAAGTCCCTCGTCCCTTTATGTATGTAGGTAGGTACTTAACAAAAACCGGCCAAGAGCGTGTTGGACACGCCCGAAATCGGGTTCCGTAGCCATTACGAAAAAATTAAGTAGTATTTTTCTAAATGTGAAAGTACCTAACACTGCCTGTCTTTCTGTCTGCACAATACACACAACTACGTTACGTATTTTGTGCTGTCTGTATCTGGCTGTCAGTTTCCTCTTCACGTTTCAACTGTGGAACAGATTTCGATGAGGTATGAATAAACTTGAGACACTGAGGTCATAGGATAGTTTTGACTCTAGAAAATTTTATAGTTCCTGCGATAAACGAATTATTCGCACACGAAATCGTTTACCTACATAATAATTTATACCTACTGCTTTAACCAATGATATAGTTCTATATTTAGCTGAACTTGTTTGCAATTATTGCAACATAACAAGTATCAGGGTCACTAGGTTTGTTTAAATTTTGATCAACAACAAGGTAGGTATACGTACCTAGTTTCTGCACGATTTTATTATTTTGCCTTGGATTCGCATCGATTTTTTCCTCTTGTGTATGTATAACGTAATTGTAGCTATTTACTAGTATTCAATAGACTTACAAATTTTACAATATCTCTATATTTCAATGCAATCTCTTCGGAGTACAATCTAGTCTTAAAACATCACTAAAACAACGTTACAAGGTACCTAATCTATTTATTTAATTGAACAGTGCATTTGAAACAGTGTAAAAAACTCTGTCTAGCTATAGGATTAAATCAAATTTCATCACACATTTCATAAATGTTGGTTCGTATCGAAGCCGTATCTATAGACATACTCGTAACATTGTCCGTGGTCCAATTTGGGATATGATTATTGATTATAGTTTTGTTACTGTGTTGCAGTGCAAATAATCATTCCACTTGATTCATGCGTTACTTCAATGGAATTATCAACGCACTTCTGCGTCGCGGGCAACAATCTGTTCATTACCGAGATGAGATGAGATGAGAGTGGCTGCTCGTGTCAGTCGATAATGTAATGCAGTGCAAATGAGTCAATCTCCACCGGGCCCCGGTCACACGCTACCATTAGGAAATCGATTCCTTCCACGCAACCATATTGCCGCTCAATTTAATATTAATCCTTCTAACTCTACTACAATCTCATCCACTAATCCACTGGCATTCCTCAATCGAATCCAAATTGACTGCATCTTGAATCTCAATTAGGATTTCACCTGTGGTTTATTTTAGTGTTAGTTCAATCCGTAGTTTTTACCACGAGCGCCGCAAACTAATACTAGTACGGCGGGAAAGGAAAGTCGAGTTCGCACTTAATTTTCCAATCTAAACAATAGAAATTCAGCGGGTGCGCGGCCCGCGGGACGTCGATCTATCTCTATGTAAATTACGGGGCAAATCATGCCGCCTTGTGTTCGCGGGCACGCGGCGAGGCCGCTCGCCGCTCCGTTTATATGTCACCTAATCAAACCTAATGGGCAATATTTGACAACAATTTAAGGATTCTAGTTGCGTCTGGATAGGTTAATTGATTTTATTTGAGCATGCGTCCGTTAACCAGTTCGAGAGTGTCGAGGTGGCGTTTTGCGATGGTAAAGTTTTGGAGGGAAACGTACCTACACAAAGTTAACAACACACGTTAACACAAGTGGTACCTACTGTGGCATACTTCCCTGATTATCGACCTGGTGAAATTCGCCTTATTGAATATTATTTTCTAAATTACCCAAGGGAAAACTTACCGTCTCATTGATGTATAGAATTCGCTGTTGCAGTATGCGCGTAGTTTCTGTTTTGATGACATCTTGGTTACCGTCAGGCGTTGAAATTCTCTTGATTGGAACCTCATAATTGCAATCGCTTAGCGTATCTTAGTGTGGTAGTGTGTTAAGGTGGTTTCCAGTGTTGGTTCTAATTGCAAATGCTTGTGACCTCACTTCATACAAGTTTGAATATGGCGGCGTTTGCAGTGGAACACGCATCTTGCGACGATGCAACGAAGAAACAGACAGGATCGAGACACGTAGCAGAGAGACTTTATTTATAAGCTTGTGTAGTTTGACTACTAACTAGTGGAATAAGCCTCTCAAAACGTCAGATTAAGTCATTATACCGGAATTTATAAGTTACACATATGCCGTAGAAATTATAGTTTAGTATATATTATACAAAAGGTTAATTTACGAATTAGGGTGGACGTTGTGGCGAAAAAAGCCATTTTAATTTGATGTTGAGAGAAGTCCATGAAGAGTATTTCATAGTAAAAATCATTCAGACTAGTTAGGAATCGTCTTATAATGGAGAAGAAAGAATTTATTTTCGTGGGGTTGGTTTAAGTTTAGGTGAAAGCTCAGTTGGCAGACTACCAGCTCGGTTAGATGACAGCTGACAGGTGGCTCAAAAGCTATGGAAAGGGACCAGCCAAAGTGATGTGAAATTTAAGAGACCTTTAGCCGGCGGGTGGTTTTGGCTGATTTAATTGATTTTAAGTAGAGTGTAAATTAGATATACAATCGCACAGCTTCCTGGACATTCGCATTTGCATCCTGAAACATATTAAATAAATAAGCACTCATTAATAAAAGTTAGTCATTTAAATAACTATGTACTAATTCAAGAAGATATCCGGTAAGGAAAATTTGAACTCATCGTATTTTAAATAACGAAATAACTATTAATAAATCATCTACTATGAGACCAATAATATAGTAATAATTTTTACTACTGTTAAAGTTTTATTGTAAAAGAAAATGTTGGGCTGAGTATGAGAAAGGCATTGGATATTTTCAGGTTTAGGTGGAAATAAAATAAATCCGAAAATAATAGGTCTGCTTTTAAGTTCTCATACAATAAAATTGTTATTGCCATAAGCTGTAAAATCAAATGGTCTTATACGAATAATTTAGTCAGTTGAAATGCTTAGTTCCTGCATTGGACCTCCCTCCATACCTAAATGAGTTCTGCAAGATAATTATGCAAGTGGATCTTTTAGTTCAATGTTCATTCTCGGCGGTGCTATCGGTTGTAGACCGTGAGCAGAGCAGGAAAACAAACATTTTTACAAAATTACCTGACACTTGAAGTTGTTTTTCGAAATGAAGTGTTTTAAACAAAAATTAAGAATTATCACGAGACATCCGTGGAATTATCGTGGAAGAATTATCCGTGGTGGCCTAGTGGTTTGACCTGTCGCCTCTCAAGCAGAGGGTCGTGGGTTCAAACCCCGGCTCGCACCTCTGAGTTTTTCGAAATTCATGTGCGGAATTACATTTGAAATTTACCACGAGCTTTGCGGTGAAGGAAAACATCGTGAGGAAACCTGCACAAACCTGCGAAGCGATTCAATGGTGCGTGTGAAGTTCCCAATCCGCACTGGGCCCGCGTGGGAACTATGGCCCAAGCCCTCTTGTTCTGAGAGGAGGCCTGTGCCCAGCAGTGGGACGCATATAGGCTGGGATGATAGTAGTTCTCCATACCATCTCAAATGTATCAAATAGTTCTCGTATCGAAGGTATCGTGGGCTTCTAGAGCACGTAGTGATAATAATGATTCTTATCGTGATAACATTTCGCCATACATTTTCTAACTTATTTATATATATGAAGAATAAGTTTTGATAGAACGTTCTTAAAAAATACTGTAATCTGAAAATATTGATACGATTTCCCTTGAGCCTTGAGGTGTTAAGAGTAGAGGTATCAGTGAGAAGTTACGACCCTGTCGTTTCTTAATTACAAAGTTAGTTGATGCGTCTAGTTAAGTGCGTTTTTTCACACCTGATGAAATACAGGATGGATTCTTGTATATAGCTTATGATTTCGTAAAACTTAATCAAATGTTTAATAGATGTTGAAATGTTTATAAAAATAAGTAGAATATTTTTTATAAATAGTTTAGCTCTGAATTACATTTGCAGCCAGGCCTTTGCAGCGCGTCGTAAATATTGTATTTAATTATTTAAATTTCTATCTAGGTATAACCTGTAAGTGACTGGAAATAATATATTATTATTTATTCTCTTTTGTTCCTTCTATTCTATAATATGAGTTTTTGGGAAATAGTAGCTCATGGCTAATACAAATCGTATATTTTTATTTAGTTATATATTTTTTGTTGCATTTGTGTGTCTTTGTGGATGTGAATAATTGTCTTCTTTCATTCTTCCAATATTTTTTGTTAAATAGGTAATCTGATTTGTTACCAAACTTTTCAGTTTACTGTGAGTTTACTAGATAAATATGTAAGTATGTTAAATCCTACACACTTACGATAAAATGTATGATAATAGGTACAATCCGTGAGCTCTTAGAAAAACCTTCGGGATTCGGGGGAAATCGGAAGGATTCGTGTTGTAGAAAATGACAATTCTCTTTTTGACTTAGTAGCAATCCATCACGCGGAGAGTGCACTCGTTGTGTTTTCATTGATTTATATAGAGCAGTTAAAACCGCCAATTACTTATTTTATTAATTTAGTTTATTTTTCGAAAATTGATTTCTATGGGGAGTCAATATAAATAGGGTATTTCTGTAAATAGTCAATAACGGGAAATTGTTTAAAATTATAATGTATATAATTTTGTTTTAAAAGAAGCTGAAAGTTTCAAATATTTAAATATTGTAAATATTTTAATGAGGTTCAAGACCGAGTTATAAAAAAAGCAACGAAGATTTCGAAAAGTACCTACTAACTTTAAAAAACATTAAACGAAGCAGACCAAAAAATAATTGACATAGGTACACAAGTTCTGGAGCTGCAAAGATTTTTGTAAATCTAAATTACCACTCAAACTGAAGAAAAAGGTGATGGACTCTTGTATACTACCTAGTCTAACATACGGCACACAGACTTGGATCTTTAACAATAAAATAAAAAGTAAGATTCAAACATGTCAACGATCAATGGAAAGAAGCATGTTGAATATCAAAATCAGTAATAGACAAAAAATGGAGATATAAGAAACAATACCAAGATTATCGACGCTCTACATCACTCGCAACACCTAAAGTGGAAGTGGGCAGGACATGTGGCACGCGCACCAAAGAATAGATGGACAATACGGGCCACACAATGGGCGGGGCCGAGCAGCCACAGAAGTAGAGGGCGCCCTAAAGAGAGGTGGGTGAACGATATACGTAGTGTCGCTGGAAAAAACTGGACAAGGAAAGCAAAGGACAGGAAAGCATGGAGACAACTGGAGGAGGCCTATACCCGGAAAGGGGCCTTGACTCATAAGCTAGATTAAATATAATTTAGAATATAGGTTTTTTCTTTTTACAGTGTACAGTTAAGAAAATAAAGGCTTATTATTATTATTACTCAAGAGAAGTAGACACAGTACATAACAGCTCTATATACTTCCAAACAAAAGTAGCGTGTTAAGGCGGGGTGTTCTCTATTTAAATTAAATGGAAGAATTCCAAAATGCTGATTTTGTTTTGTTTGCATCATGGCATAATGTCATATTGTATTGAAATTATAAAAAGATAAATAAACGTAATATTATTACAGTAAGGTTTATTTTGTACTGATGGTTCAAAGTCAAAGTCAAAGTCAAAATATCTTTTCACCTCAGCACCTCAAACAGGCAGGTTTTGCTATGAGAAATCAGTGAGCAAAATCGCATTTTGCTCACTCCGTGAGACAAAGTAACTTTTTAATTATTTTTTTTAAATGCTGAGTACAGTGTTGGGTCTACTCACTGAATTCCAAATATTTGAACTTTACTTTGATCTGTCATTTCACTTCAACTCGAAAAAAGCAAGAGATAGGATCAAATTTGTCGATTACAAACTTAAATTAAATTTTTGGTATTAAAAATATATCGAAATATTTCCAAAATGTAAATTTTCCCGATCTTTTAATAAAGTATGCAACCTCGTTGCACGAAAGCCGCTTCTCTTGTTTTTTTTTAATTCCGCATACGGCCTCTACAGTATAATTATTATGTGTTAAATTGAATGATTTTTTAACAAATCTATTTATGTTTATGTAATAGAAATCTGAATAAAAATCATATTTAAAGGTTTAATTGTTCAACCTTTTCAATTACCCTGAGGTGAGGCTTTTTGCAATATTAAAAAATAAGTGTGACATTAGTACAAGAAGTTAAGATTGCATGTTATGAGTATGCGATTTGTATTGTAGCTACTGGACTCTTTTTATGGTTTTAAATGTAATTATTATATTTGATAATAATCGGATTCTATTTTAAAAAAATATGTTTGTTTTGTAAACAGGTAGGTATATGTGGTTTTATTCTTATGTTACATTTAAATTATGTTCTCGCTGCTGAGGTGAAAAATTGTATGTGTCACACGAGACCAAAGTTTTTTTGCATCTCGTGTATTTCAATCCCTTGCTGATCTCAGGATTCTAACCTAGAATCACTCGCTGGCGCTCGTGATTCAATTATAGAATCCTTCGCTTACTCGGGATTCAAAATCGACACTCGCAACAAAAAACAACTTTGCTCTCTTGTTGCACAAATAACTATTATTCAGTTTAGGCTATAACAAGCAATTATGAATGTCAAAAAATCTACCACTGGTTCGGAAAAACCTCTGTTATTCTTTACATAACTTTTTACGGTAACATCGAAAAGTTTTGCAAGTTGATGACAGAACAGAACCGCATATCACGATCGCGTGTCATCGTCAATATCCCAAGAATGCTTCTAAAATCCGAGGGTTTTTTTAAGAGCTCTTGGAGTGTAGCATTTCAATTTCAGTAAAATTTTGGTAAGTAAATGCAGACATGTTTGTTGACCAGGTACCTAACGTTACTAATTTTAACCGATTTTAAAAAGGAGGAGGATCTGTTCACCGGTGACTTAGTTAGGTAATTGTGGCCTGATTTTGTTTAATTTTTTTTACAGGATATTCTCTCTAGGTGGTTAAATGATTCTGCGACGTTAAGATAGGTTTAATCAGTAATTAACGCAAATCGAAATAACCATTTTTATTAATATATCTTTTGCAAATCTACAGATTTTAATTACTTTTCCTGTTATTTTTAGACTCGTTTTTTCTGTTAAATGTATTTTGAAGAAAGTTCGCACGTCAGAAAAAAATAGTAAGACTGAATGTTTCATTCTTGTCAGTTAATGTCTTTAAGATTTGTCCTATACAACTGAAATGGAAATTCTTGGTTGACAGTACACACTGTGGGATATCTTCTTAACTTAGACAAGTAAAGTGATTTTTTATCAATACTTCCCAAAATAATTCGCTTTGCCCAGTTAAATAGCCGTTAACTTACTCTTAGTAGTCAAATTCATCCGTGCCTCTTCAGCGCTTGCACCCAATCAGCACCGATTTATGCTGGCAGGCTTATTAATATTGGCTGGTATGCTGACTAATTACCCTGTGAATTTCCGAAGTACTCAATCAAGAGTCATGAATTAGGCTATACGCGTGTGTTCGGTTTGTGTTAGGTTTCAGATGTGAGGGCTACTTGGCTCTATTGCGCGACCTCTTCGTTACAAACGGTACCAGGAGAGTATAGAGTATAGAGTTTATTTGGCACTTGTTTCTTTTCAATGTGTAAATTTGCTCTAGTGTGCGAGGTTTACTTTATAGAAGTGTGTCATACGTCTAAATGTTGTTAGTTAGTCAGGATTTCCGTTAGTTTCGTAAGGTTGTCCATTTAGAACTTAAACAGGAGTTACTGTTTCAGAGAATAAAGTGTAAGTTTTAGTAATGATTTAGTATGGTGTTTATTCTGAAAGCAAACACAATCTATACTCAGTTTCTACGGCAGGCGAAAAGAAGAATATTGAAGAAGTAGGTATAGCGGTATACATATATTTTGTGGGATGCACTTTTTTATCATTTGTTCTTTGTACAAACTTTCAAAGTATGGGCTGTTAGTGGTCACACAAGACAATAAAACTTGTTATGTCATGCTTTAGAATGACGTTGAAAGATACATGCAAAAGGTTGGTCATAGTAAGTTTTTTCGCCTGCCGTAGAAACAGGAGTATGTCAGCTGATTTTTACGAATATTACAACATGATCAAAGGTAGGTACGAATTTCTTACATTTGCTACGAAGTTTTCTCCACGTATCTGAAAAGAAGAAAAAGTTTTATAAGAATGTGCTTTAATGTTAAGTTTTCTAAAAGAGCTCTTCTTCTTCTTGTACATATTTTGACTATTTTTAAGTATCTTAAAGCAAAAATGTATTATTAGGTAAGTACACTTTTCTTCTCAGTTATGAGGTCGGAGGTACATTCGATTTCAGTTCATTTCTGCAAGAAAATTGAACATTGTCAAAATACATTACAAAAGCTATTGGACGGCGATGTGACTCTTGCAAAAATGCAAAAGACATAACGCACCTTCAAAATTAAACTGAAGTAATTCAAAATTCTCTTGTTTTAAAATTCAACCAGATTGTCTTATAAGTATAACGTCTTAAACTTTCGTGATTTTCACTCATAGTCAAAATACCACGCATAGGACTTATCACGCTCACACACACGAGTAATATTAACTTCGACGTTTCGGCAACATTACAGTGGCCGTGGTCACGTCACGAGTAGACTGAAGTGTGGGGTGTCAAGTCTGCCTAGCAGCGCGAGTCCTTCGAACTACCCGCACTTGATCACAAATAGTACCAGCACTCGTATCACCAACTACCCGCACTTGGTCATTTTTATTTGTCATCCCATCACACCGACACACAACAATAACAACTTCCGTTCGTCCCTCAGAACATTCATCCCGACGCCGACACTTATTTATAACAGGATTTCATGAAGATGAAAGCTTATAACCATCGTCCCGGTTGAAATTTTTATGCTTCTCATTCATTCATTTGCTTCAGATTGTCTTATATTTAAAGTTTATTTCGGAACTGTAAATATTTCGAATTGTTTCAGTTTAATTTTAAAGGTGCGTAAGTAAAATTTTAAAAATCGTACTTTAAATGCAATCATTAATAAAATAACGTGCTTTGGTAAGTATAGGACAGGTTACACACTTTTTTTTAGTGACCCTGGCTATGAAGATCGTTTTCGGTTTCATATGGTGTTAGGACTAATGGGCATGCATTTGCATGATTATGAAAGAAATAAAGACAGATAGGCTAATACGACTCAAACAAGCGGCCAAAAGATTGGCAAATAGAAAATAACTCGAGAAAATATTATTTGTAGGTAAGTATATGCCCACGTTCGGCCTTAGTGTACACAAGTACCTACATGCTGAAGCACGCATCATAGAATAATGAGAAGTCGGGTTCGATTCCCGGGTCCAGATGATCTCTTCTGGCTTTTCCATATTTTCTAGGAAGAAAGAAAATGTTTATTCGATATATAAACAAAATACCAACAAGGTATACAATAACGAGGGCTGGCAGCTCAGCATGCTAAGGTACGGAATCACACCGCTGATTTTCAGCTGCAGCCAAAATATGAAAAGAAAAAAAAGCACATACCTATTTTACACCTTAAAAATACGTATGAAAGTATGTTTTTCCTCTTTTTTATACAGTATGAAATAAGGTAATTTCCCGCCGTGTGTAGGTATGTATTGAGTTACGCTTAAAGCTTTTAAACTATGCAATGAAAATTGTGTCAAAATATTTGTGTACAAACGCACACTGGCACACTACAAAGGCGTTGCGATGGAATAAGCAACACGGGAAAAACTTAAAAACAAACGTATACTCGTTGTTACAATAATTTGGCGGCATCGATTCAACCACACACTCCCTCTGTCCGATTTAATGCTATCACCAAGATTTGCATGTCACAGGACACATGGAGAGACGGACCCGAGGCAAATATCGTTGTTATACATAAGCAAGGCGAACTGGGTTGTGTCGGTACCTGGACAAATTAATTTGAGCGCGCGTGGCCTTTGGCGGTTATTAGGTGAATAATATCTTGAATTCAATACAATATTCAATCGAAGCTTACGCGTTGTAGGTATGTTAATCAATTGCCGAATTACGTATTTGTCAGATTAGAGAGGAGCTGGGCTATGTGCGTCTTTAATGAATTATTACGTTACGTGTAGGTATTGATCTTAAGATGCAAGCGAAATAAAATATGTGAACAAAGAGTGTGACTTATTCTAAATTATTATCGACTAATCATTGACTTGACAGACAGTCTGTTTCCCAATTAGTATGGAAATAATTAAGTAGGTTTTTATGCAACTGGGCGTTTTCAGAAAAAGTTGTTCAAATGTCTTTTTTTCAAGATTTGGATGAAATTTCGTTTTCACCTCAACACCTCAAACAGGCAGGTTCTCATGTGAGCAAAATCGCATTTTGCTCACTCCGTGAGACAAAGTAACATTTTAATTATTTTTTTTAAATGCTGAGGATAGTGTTGGGTCTACTCACTGAGTTCCAAATATTTGAACTTCACTTTGATCTGTCACTTTCACTTCAACACGAAAGATGCGAGAGATAGGATCAAATGTAGAGATTACAATCTTAAATTAAATTTATGGTATTTAAAAATATATCGATACCTAATAAATTACATGACAACGAAATATTTCCTAAATGTTAATTTTTCCGCTCTTTTGATGAAGTATGCAACCTCGTTGCACGAGAACCGCTTCTCTTGTTTTTTTTTTTTTATAAAAGAATTCTGTATACTTACTGCCTCTACAGTTGAAATAAATATTTGTGAAATTGAATCAGTTTGTAACAAATCTATTTATGTTTATGTAATAGAAATTTTAATAAAATCATATTTAAAGGTTTAATAACATTTATAATAAATATACCCCCTTATTCATAAACGACAATCAAACCTATTTTAGTTAAAATGCCGCTAAAATTCGTTTGTCCTTATCTGTCACTTCGACATTTGTATTTGTTAGAAAGGGACAAAGCATTTGTTAGTTAACATAGGCTTGTTAAGTTTTATGAATAAGGGGGTAAATGTTTATTGTTCAACCTTTTTAATGACCTAAAGATGAGGCTTTTTGCAGTATTAAAAAATAAGTATGACATATTTTACAAGTAAGTACCTAGTTACTTAGAACTAGTTCTAAGTTCAAATCACAATGCATAATATGAGTATGAGATTTGTATTGTACCTACCTACTGGACACTTTTTCGTTCCGAATTCAAAACCTCTCCACTTAGGTACCGCTTTTGAACAATGTTTGGCATTCTTAACTTTCTGGTGACTTTTTAAAGATGTTATCGCGACTCTACGTATCATTTTTTAGTAAGGGTTTTAAATATGATTATTATATTTGTTTGTTAATTATCGGTTTATATAAAAAAAATGTGTTTGTTTTGTAAACGGGTTTTATTCTTATGTTACATTTAAATTATGTTCTCGCTGCTGAGGTGAAAATTGTATGTGTCACACGAGAGCAAAGTTTTTTACATCTCGTGTGTTTGAATCCCTTGCTGCTCTCAGGATTCTAACCTAGAATCACTTGCTACGCTCGTGATTCAATTATAGAAACCTTCGCTTACTCGGGATTCAAAATCAACACTCGCAACAAAAAACAACTAGGCGCTCTTGTTGCACAAATAACTATTTCCTACTCAGAATCAGGAGCTCTTTCGATTATAATACGAGAAAAAAAGTGTCCCAGGTTTTATAATTTTGTGTTATCCATTACACTACCGCCACAGAAACGTGTATGAAAACGGTAACGTAATGAAATAAAAGATCTTGGGCGACTTTTTTCTCCTATTACAATCGAAAGTGCTCCTGATTCTGAGTAGGAAAACGAAAAATCATCCAAATCTAGAAAAAAGTAATTTCAACAACTTTTTCTGAAAACGCCCAACTACAGACATAGTAATAGTCAGATTAATACCTATTAGAGAACACTGATATTCCACATACATGATATGATATAACACGTAATATTTGGTAGATAAAGGAAGCATCAGTATAACAGCGTGATAGAAAGAATAGTGGTGAAAACAATAATGATTCAAAGTACTTTAGTCAATGAGGCTAAAAAACCCAAAGGAAAGATTATAAAACGAGGGCCAGTTTCACCATTTATTGATAAAAAATATATGACAGATAAAAGACAATGTGATGCCGTCTCTGTATTATTCTGACAAAACAAACAATGGCAGCATCACCATAAATAAATAGATGAAATAATAAATCACAGATATCGGTCACAAAGAATGAGTGGTAAAATAGCGGTTTAGATAAATGAAAAAGTCTTAGAAATATCTATAATGACCGTTTTCTATGAAAGGTTTTCTTGGAAATATCGAGGCTAGTTAGGAGGGAGGGTTACCCTTATTCTACTGTAATGCAAATGTACAAACTTACATTATTTTTTTATCAGTTTACATATTTTTCAAGAAAGCGTAAGCTTTAAAATTTGGACTAGTTCCAATTCCAAATATTAGGTAAAATAAAACTTGTCAGAGTCCAAGTTTTCCGCAAGCTGTGACCGACGAGTGGTGAGTTCCAAATTAACTTGTTTTCACGTTGGTGTCCTTTTAATGTTCGGGTTTATTAACTGCGACCCTGGCTTTGAGTGATTGGATCCGGATTAGAGGTAAGCCAATAAAAATACCGGCCAAGAGCGAGCTTGAACCTTTAAACGGCGGTAGTCATTTTTTCATGAAATAAAACTGCTAACAATGATAACAGAAGTGACGCTGACGAGTTACCTAAAAAAATGTAAGAGACAATATCGTATGGCAAGAGACCAGACGTGGAGTATGGGAAGGGTCCTGGTGTGGGATGCTACATGTGTAGACACACTAGCCCCTTCGCATCTCCACCGGACCTTCACAAGGGCAGCAGCCGCAGCAGAGGCAGCCGAAACCGCCAAGATAAGAAAATATAGTGGTCTCGGCGTCGAATATAATTTCGTCCCTTTCGGTGTAGAAACCCTGGTCCGTGGGGCCCATAGGAGCACTAAGCCTCTTCAAAGAGATTTCGAAGAGGCTTAACGAGGAAATACTGCCAGCATCTTCGGCACAATTTATTTATTTACAATGCCGCAGGGGCCTTTTTTAGATATAGTTTAGTTTCTAATATAGTTTTTAATTTAGTTTGTAAAATTTAGTATTATTTCTGCGGTTTGATTTATTTCTATCTTAATAAACTTGATAAACAGAAATACATATATAATTAAAATCAAATTTAGTTTTTGAAAGGTACTTATTATATTAAATTCTTGTTCCTCCATCTGGCGTTAAATTACATTATTCTAAAAGTGTATTACCTTTCGAGTTGGAATCGTCATGTGTAACTTGCATTTCCCCATTGTCTGTATCACTGCAGGTTTAGTCACATTCCTAATTGGCCATTTAGCTTGTAGCAGGTTACAGGTAACGTGGACATAGCCCTCAGCGATACGACCGACGTGGCTCGTCATACCGATGGACATACGTCCAAATTAGCATATCTAACAAACGACGGTACCACAGGTTTGTGTACCAAGCCCAGTTAGGCAGGTTTGTGGCCCTTTTGCACTATTGCAGCGTACACAAACAATATGAAATGTTTACTTTAGTTTTTACGTAGGTTTTTAGGGTTCCGGAGCCAAAATGGAAAAAACGGAACCCTTATAGTTTCATATAGAAAATACAAACTGAGACATGGATGCCCAGAAAAACCAGAAAAAGAGACCAGCACTGGGAATCGAACCCAGGTCCTCAGCGTTCCGTGATGCGTGCTATAACCCCTACACCACTGCTGGACAGGAATCTAGAAACTAATTTTTCCTATGCATACATACCTCAGGTTGCTTATTTCTACTTTGCTTCTTAAGCAGCAGCACTAGCGATATCTATGTTGCGTCGACAGATGTCACACTCCTCCTCCTTATAGTTTCGCCAAATCCGTCTGTCTGTCTGTCGGTCTGTCTGTCTGTCCGTCCGTCCGTATGTCACAGGCATTTTACTCAAAAACTACAAGATGTATATCAATGAAATTTGGAGTACAGATGTCTTGTCAAAAACGCTATTTAGTTTTGTAGTTAATGAGTTATTGCCGAAAAACTGCGCTTCTCAACAAGAGAACGTAACTGCCGTGAAGATACGCTCTTTTTCTGGTAATAGATTTTAAGACTGTAGTAAGTGTTTTAATTGTATTATTATAACGCACAAAAAATTACTTGTCTTTTTTTATTTCTGTAATCTTGATTGTGTGTTTGTGTGCAGTACCAAATAAACGTTTTGTCTATCTTTATAACAAGTGGAGAAGCACACAAACACAGCTATTTAGATGGAATGAGAAATATCAAGGGAGTTGCAATCTACGATTGCTGTCGAGCGATCTCAGAAGTCGGATTTTTTGCGGCAAAATATAAGACTATCGCAAATTTTGCTGTGCTTATATCGATGTTAATAGTTGTGAAATAGAAAAAAATATTTTGATGAATCGTATTACAAATAAAAATAAATTTCTTGAGGTACATTTGCCAGATTTGTGTTGTCTTGATAATATTTGTGTTGTCTGGACAATATTGTGATAAGGAAAGTTCCGGTCATTTACGAGAAATGTAAATGTAACTTACACAAACTGGGATGTGCTGTGTTCTAAAAGCATTTGCAATTAAATTGGCCAAGTCTGTTGAACAACATCCAAAAGCAACTAGGCCGATTTTTCGTGGTAAAATGCCAAATTTTACACGTAACGCAAGAAGTAAATATCTATAGTAAGTGAGCCACTTACTATAAAAAAATATTATTAAAGATTTTTAGGATTTTAGCTCCTGGAGTATAACTGAATAGGTAATCTTCTTAAAAGGAAGGGAAATTCAGCTAATTTTATGGTCTTTGGTTCGTTAATTGGTCTGACTGACAGACTATTGGAGCGGACATCCACTTTGGGAACGCTTTTAGATAAAGCTTCCTATTTGTGACCAATTAGCGGAATAAATAATTACGCCAACAGCAAAAAAGGTTTCGAAAAACTGTCAATGTGCTAACACGAACTGAACAATGGCGTTTTTCTTTAAATTAAAAATAGACACAGTCGACTGTTAAATTACCTAGTACGTTTCTGCCACGCGGCGGCCACATAAGCACGACGACGTTTGTACACGCGTCAATGTGTGCGTAAGATACACAGGGCTGACTATCGCAAACTCTACTATAAGTATCTACTACCAATGACATTTAAAGGTACTTATATGTAGGTATGGCTCAGATGTGCAAATAAATGTAATCGTTAATCTTAACTATTTATTTAAACCTACTTAAAATGTGTCTGTCTGTGTATTTCAGCATTATTATTTACACATACAGACCCAATATCACTTTCGGTCATGCTGCCAAGCAAGGTCGGTTCGTCTAGTAATATTTAGTTTATGATACAAACCTGTCGGCAGAGCGCGACGCGGCTCCAAGCTCGTTGGACAGTTTTAAGTGACCGTATTACTTTTTTGACCCAAAAAGTAAGTATTTTAATGTTTTTTTTATGGTTTATTGATTAATAACCATGCGTAGTATGTTCCATTTTCCTAAACTACTATAATCTATAAGTATTGTAATCTAAAATAAAGCGATTTGTGTAAGCCTACGGTGCTCCGTTTTTTTTACGTAATTTAATATTTAAGTAAAGATAGGTTGATGGGGCGCTTGAAACAAAATTTTTGGTGGCAATTGAAACATGTTTCAATTGACCCCTGTACGTGTTTTTGAGTATGCGATGTTTATTGTAGCTATTTTATTTTTTCAGATGCCTCGAAACCGCAAAACAAACTACTAATCGTGGCGAATGCGACCTGAATTTGTACAATACAAACCGAAGATACTCGTATTCCTTCGCTCTTATTGCGTAGACATAAAAAAGCTTTTTTCTTTCGGCTTTTGCCGTATCCACGTCCCTTACTCTCCACACAATAAAGTGTTTTCTGAATCTCAGGAAAAGGACTGCGTATGCATGCCTGATTTGCATGAAAAAGCTACATAAGCAGCAGACCTGGAGAAGATTGACTGCAATGTTCTGTGTGTAAGCTGTGGGCACACGAGGATTGCATATTCTTCAATATTTGTGTTATACATAACTGTGAATCTGATTAATCTGGGATTGATCTGATATGTTCCTATACGTTTCTTCCTAATGTTAGCAATATTTTGGTCCATTATTTGTACTTATCTTTTCATTTGCCAAATTTATCTTATGTAAGATTACTATTGTTAGATACTTACTTAAAAAGTGTTATACTTTGTATGAGAAACTTTTATAAATGTTGATTAAATTACTAATATGTAGTTTTTGTACTGATTTGTGGTGTGCAATAAAGAATATTTGTATTCTATTGTATTGTAGTAAGTCGATCTCAATACTGAAATAATACAGTCCTAAATGATAAGTTAGGTTAGGTTAGGTGTAGTATAATTATGTTACATTCAAAGACTGGCTTTGGTTGATATGATTCTAAAGTTAAGTAGTTTTTAATGATAATTATTATAGTAAATACATATTTTGTTCTTGTTGTTTCAACTACCCCCAACCTTTGTTACATTTGACCCAACCCTGGCGTCTTTTGAAACATTTACCGTGATTTTCTAAAACTCTTCTAACTATTTATGAAATAAAATTAAACTTTTCACCATATAGCTAGATAACTTAACTATAACTTACACCATTTAAGAAACCAGCTTGGTAGGAAATGAGGGTAGAATACTCAATTTTATCAAAAACGTTCCAATTGACCCCAGCCCTTATTTCACGTGATTTTTATATCCTATTGACTTAAAAGGAGCACGAAGTTTTCAAGGCAACTGGTTCTTTATAAAAATGTTTTTTTTTTGTTTTTAAATTTGGTTCGGATCGGATTAGGATTGTAATAGGTTTTTATATAAAAAAATATTTAGTATTTTATTAGTTTTCTTTGTTTGGTTCAAGTCTGGCTTAGATTTTTTAAATAAATATAAGGTACCGTATCTACTAGTTAGTTTACTAAATTATGACTTAATTTATTTATTTATTTGGACCTTCAACAATAAGTACACAGTTTCATTATTACTAACATTGCGTAACAACTTATAAGCTATGCGCCTTATTAATTACAGAAGATCACAGCATGCATTAAATAATTATACAGGTTGCACGAAAATAAAGTAAAAAAAAAACTCAACTTAGTTTGCTAACGGTTAAAGTTAATTTTCTTGAATTAAAACTATATAATAAAAGATTATATAAAAAAAAGAGAAACAAAAAGTTAGATATTAATGACATTGTTCAGTTAATAAAATTCAATCAGTTGTTTATTTTGTGGAATCACCTTGCCCCCTGAATACCTAAAATACCAAACGAGCGAAGGCATGTTAAAAAGCTAGCGTTTACATAACGGAGGCAACCCTAGCGCACATTTCAATGACGTTGCGTCACCCGCGCCCTGATAGGAGCGGTAGGCATCGATAGCGGTGGGATTGCCCTCCGTCCATACAAGTGGTGTGTCTGTTACGTAGTAACTTGTATATAATCTGTGACAGCGCGAAGTAGAATTTCAACGTCGGGGGTACAGCGCCGTCTATCGGCAAATTGGGTAGGTTAGGTTAGTTCCGTGATTTCTTTTTTATATTTTTTAGACGTGCGGTTCAAAAGTTAGAGGGGGAGGGGCCACATTTTTTCGAAGTATCGGAGTGAATATCTCCAAAAATATTCACTTTATCAAAAAATGGTTTTTGCAAACCCCTATTCACTTTCAAATACCTATCCAACGATACCACACAACATAGGGTTGAAGTGAAAAAAGATATCATACCCACTTTTACGTGTACCTACCCGTTATGTGTACGGTACCTACCCTAAGCCAAATTGCAGCTTCATGCCAAATTACAGCTTTCTGGTACTGGCACTAACGGTCTCTGACTGAGCTTAGCCGCGGACAGACAGACAGACGGACAGACATGGCGAAACTATAAGGGGTTCCTAGTTGACTATGGAACCCTAAAAAATGTCCTGATGAAACGATTTTGACAATGTTTTGTCGAAACAATTAAGTCCCTTACTTTATGTATCGTCTGTTTACATAGATAGGACAGCGAATTAAGAATAAAATTAATGAAAAATTAAGTAATTAATGAATTTTCAACTTTATTAAGTACCTACACAATTAAGAAAACTGAAAAAGTAAAAAACCGGCCAAGAGCGTGCCGAACACGCCAATGATAGGGTTCCGTAGCCATTACGAAAAATCAAGTAAAAGGTATTTTTCTAAGGATTTCGTATTGTGTACGGAATCTTCCAAGTTTAGGTATATTTTATTTCTTAGGCTGCTATTTACCTACTCTTAAACTACTAATAAATCTCAAGCAATCTTAGCCGTTTAGAAGCCGCAGTTTAGAATCTCGATTTTAATCCAAATGTTCATTTTAAAGTTGAATACCTATTTCTCAAACCGATTACTGAATCAAAAAATCTTCTTGGCAACCCCCAATGGTTTTAAAAGACCTATCCAACGATACCCCACACTCTAGGGTTAGTCGAGAAAAAAAACCATCCCTTTTTTACGTTTATGGTATTACTTACCAAAAAAAAAATCATTTTTTTATTTTACCACTGTTGGCGTAACTGATATTAGGTACATATTATTATCATCATGCCAAATTACAGCTTTACAGTACTAACGTCTCTGAGCTTACCCGCGGACGACAGACAGACAGACAGACGGACAAACATGGCGAAACTATAAAGATACCTAGTTGACTACCTAAAAAATTTTTTAACAAAAAATGGAACCGACTTCAAAAAACTTGAAAATAATTTTCTACTACTTTGAAGTCGGTGCCTAAGCATAAGTACGAGCCAGCAGGAGTGGAGCTATAATCATCTACCTCACCTACATACTATATATAGGGCTTCAATCACTCCTGCTGGCTCGTGCTGAGGCATCGACTTCGAAGTCGTAGAAAAATATTTTCAAGGTTTATGAAGTCGGTTCCATTTTTAGTTAAAAATGTTTTTTTTCATAGTTTTGTCTTAAACTTTCGTGATTTTCACTCATAGTCAAAATACCACGTACAGGACTTATCACGCTAACACACACGAGTAATGTTTACCTTGACGTTTCGGCAACATTACAATGGCCGTGGTCACGAGTAGACTGCCACGGCCACTGTAATGTTGCCGAAACGTCGAGGTAAATATTACTTGTGTGTGTTAGCGTGATAAGTCCTGTGCGTGGTATTTTTAGTGATTTGTAACCAAAGTGCATCATAACGATTCCATTAAGCGCAAACACAGCATAGTTATATCATTTTATAACAGAGTACCGGTACCTAACCTACGTTTTTCTTTATCAGGGTCCAGTTCACCAAATGATACTTTCTGAATGTAAATACTTGACTTGATGTTAAAAATGCCAAAATCGCTATAGAAGTGCTTTAAAAATTCGAGGGTTGCCCTCGATTTCTCTAAGATTCCAGATTCCTCGGAAGTATTTCCTTTAAAAATAATTTTGAAATTCGGCTCACAATTGGCGGAGTTATCGCGTAATAAACATAAAAAAAAACATAGCACCGAATAGCATAGCATAGCATCGAATTGAGAACCTCCTCCTTTTGTGAAGTCGGTTAAAAACGTCTTCATAATTTAAACTCCTATAACAAATTTGACAATTATGATTATAACTGCTTGCATAAAATGCTATTATCTACTGGCCTTTATAAATTGTTATTTTTTATTTAGGTAAGATTGCAATGCATGCCGAAGAAGAGCAAGAAGTATCTGCGAAAATAAAAATCAATTACCTACAGGATGTTTACAATGTAAACTCATCACTTTAAAACGGCTGCACATTTTAAGCTTATTATTATTTGATGAGTTAGTAGGTACTACATTTATACGGAAAAGTAAATTGGAGTTAAAAAAAACTTCTGTATAAAATATCAGTGAGTGAGACAGAAGATTTGTTCTTATTTTTTTCATTAAAGTACCTACCCGTGCGAAGCTGGGGCTGATACTTACTAAATATTAAATTTCACATTACACTGCTCACGCTTCATTTGCAATTTGTTCAAAAACGGTTCAATTACATCGGGTGATACACACCGGCCTCGATTGAAGTGATGAAGGGGGAGGATGGGGTGGTCACACGGCTAATTAAAAACCGCGCACAGACTCCGTAATATACAATCGTTATTATTGTCACGTGCACCACGGCTCATGTATTCACACGTAACGAGTTACCACAGCATTTTAACAAAGTCTTATGCAATATACACAATTTTTACACGTCTGCCCGACTATGTTATTTTCATTGCTAACTAACCCCTCTTATTTACGAGTATATATATATGCTTGTTAAGCTGTCGTGTCCCATCGGTCACTTTACCTACCTTCTAATGCCTATTATTATTATTATTTTGTATACAATTTGACGATCCTTTTGTGAATTTCTTATAATTACCTGACATGTATTTATAATGTATTTTTTCATTAGGTAATAAATAAATGTAATCTAATCTAAGATTAGAATCTTTGACGTTTGTGTTTGTTAAACTTGGAGAAAATTCGGTTTTTCAATTATATAAGTACACTAGCGTTTACCCGCGGCTTCGCACGCGTAAATCATTAGATACAGCAGTTGAATTGAACTTCCGGGATTTTATTAAATTCTCGTGGGAATTCCCTAAAAGTACATTGTGGTTTTCATTGACGTCAAATTAAAACACCCATGCCAAATAATATCAGGAATATCGGGATAAAAGGTAGCCTATGTGTTATTCCAGATATCCAGATAATATCTACATACCAAATTTCATGACTCTTAGCCCAGCGGTTATTAGTTTGAGATTTTATCCCTATCTCGTGGGCACATCCTACGTTTTAATCCAGGTTATAAAGTAACTTTTTGCCAAATTTCATCCAAATCCGTCCGGCCGTTTCAGCGCGAACAAGTAACAAACGTACTCACTCACTCACAAACTTTGACATTTATAATATAATATAATATAATATATATAATATAATATAATATAATATAATATATATATAATATAATATAATATAATATAATATTAGATTATTAGTATTAGTAGGAATTCAGCCAATGAGGGCTATCGTTTTTTGTGTTTGTAGATGGCGCCACTGTTGCGTGAGGTTTTAAAGTGTGGCTTTCAAAGTCTGTTATTACGGGCGTGAGTACAAAGTTTAGATTAAAATCATATTTAATACACCTTATAACCGTACCATAAAAATATCGAGCAACCACAGTGTTGCGTATTCCCGTTTTGTTCGGAAAAAAAGGGAAGACAAAAGTTTCCGAATGACAAAACTGTCTCAAAACACAGACATTCATTGCCCCGTAACGCATAATTGCCATAATTAATTTCAGGTAATGCAAAATATTCACAAAATTACTCTAATTATAAATAAACCCGCTTAGCTCACCCCAAAGATATCCTTCCTCTTTGGCTCACCCAAAAACTAAGAGATTTGACATTTCGGAGACCTCACGCTACACTAGCGCCTCTAGCGGCGAATTCATACGCGATAGCCCTCATTGATTCGTTTTGAATGTTTTTACAGTGAGTGTCATAATTTTGTTCACAGTCAAGCATAGCTTGAATTAATTGGACCTTAGCGTGTCGAGTACTCGCGACGGTTACCTTAAAAAGAAAGCAAATTTTCCTGTTATGTTTTAAATTGGTCCGGTATCTTCAATGAGCCAATCTCTTTTTTGTCAAAAAACTGATCGTAAAGCACCGGTAAGTAAATCTTAAAATGAAAAGATGAATCAAACGATTAGCTAAATCTGTCCGCTAATAAATACATTATCGTCATAGAGTTGAATATTTTTAAAGGGCGTTAATAATCCCTTTGAACGTGTCGATGCAATTGAGCTGTAATTAATTAATTGCAGCCGAGATAAATTTAATGAGCGGATTAGCAATGTCAGTAGACTGAAATTAAATTCGGAAATAATATCTTGTACCGAGATAAGTTAAATTAAAAATGGAAAGGCATATATTTTTACTTAAAAGTCATTAACCCCTTAAACCCATTAATGGCTTTGCTCTGACGTCCAGGTCCTTATTTTCTTACAAGGCGTGAAATACTTAACATCATCTCGTATATTTGTTTGTTTGATTCAAATAAGGATAAAATAACTGAAGTTTTTTTTTTATCATGTCATGTCAGCCTCATGGGTGCTCGCTCATTTTTCCTTCGCAAGGGACATATTAAAAAATTGGTAAATACAAATGGCTTTGTCAGATGGCCATTGTGCATGGGGCCCAAACCCCCAAGTACCCTTCTCCTCAAGTCTGAGTTCCGAGCACATTCCAACAACAAATGGGAATAACTGAAGCTGTATATTGAAAAGTTACAATTGTCGATTAGTCGAAAAATTAATTTGAGCTGTAGCTTTGTGGCATTGCACATGTTTTTACAACTTTTAAATGATTTTTTGGGTTCTGTTTGAGGGTTCAGGTATGAGGTTTGTACGTTTAGGTTACAGAGATGAAACGAAAAGGAAGGTTCCATTCAAGAATCGTATTGTTTACGGCTTTAGGTTATGAACTTAATTTAGACTAAGCCAGTTTGATTTTTTAGTGATCTATGAAACCCTCAGTGCGCGGGACCTAGGTACTCGCACTTGGCAGGTTTTACGAGTATGACGTAATCTCGAAAATATTATAATTATTTTATCAAAATATATCGTCTTCTTCTTCAGCTGCTGTAGTAATGAATCAACTTTCAATCTCGAACAAATCAATCAAAATAATTGTCATATTTTTAGTAAATTTGCATTGTACTATATTCTAATTTAACCTTAGTAGCGAAAATACTTGTATTCATAGCTCTAATACCCTAATTATCCCACAAAATCTATTATATTGGTACAATCGACTTGCCAAATTACAATGGTTTTGTATATTGTGTAACAATGGGACCAATTGTTTGGATGCACCGGCGAGAGAAACAATAGCACAATCACAAATCCGGTTTGACCACAACGAGGTTGAAAATAATCGTTTCAAGTCATATAAAATACTGGCTAGGAATTAAGGGATTTAATACGATGTTATATCTAAGTACTAGCTTTTTCTCGCGGCTTCGGCCGCGTGGATTTTTCGCGCGGTGTACAAAAGTAGCCTATGTCACTCTCTGGCCCAAAAACTATCTCTATGCCAAAAATCACGTCGATCCGTCGCTCCGTTTCGACGTGAAAGACTGACAAACATACAAACACACACACTTTCGCATTTACAATCATAATATTAGTATGGATTTCAATATCCAAAAAAATTCGTCTGCCGCGGACGGGAACTTTGTAATTTCCCGGAATAAAAAGGAGTCTAGGTATGTTAATCAGGGACAGAGCACGCAAATCAAGAATCAAATGAACATAATAAGTTGTTATCCCGCGGGAACTATGAAATACAATCTATCTCTTCTCCTTCTCGGGTCTCAAACTATCCGATCCGCATAAGTACCAAATTTAAGCGTGAAGAGGTAGAGGGTAGAGGTTTAAGGGTGATACAGAGACAGACAAACAGATAGAGCATTCGCATTTATAAATAAGTGAGGATAGTGATATATATAGTATAGTGATATTACTTCGCATCATAAACTACAACATACAAGACAATCCATTGACTGATTGTACACCACAAAGTAAGCGATGCAGAAACGATACATAGAGATAATTACAGCTTAGCAATAGTGATTTAATTTAGAGCGATCTCCACCAGGCAACCTTATTCCGCAACTAACTAAGATCAAAGGCTTCACACTGTTTTTCTTGATTTCCGCTACCTTCGCCAGATGGTTCAGTTATTTGATAGAAACTACATACATAGTAATTTAAGATTCTAAAGATTTTAATAGTTCGCCTTTGTACATTTATTATCTGTTTCTTGTAATTGTTTTATGTTACAATACTAAATACAATACAATACATCTTGTTTTTTGAATAAATCGAAAATAATATTTTATTATCTCTTAATATATTTCAGTCTTGTATAGGTTTTGTGAATTTTATAAAAAGTAAAATACGGGAAAGTACATACAAAATAAAAATATTATAAAAACCTAACCTAGTTTGCCACCGGTAACGGGTCAGGACCCAAGTTACCGGTGGTCAGGGCCGCTGAGTGAGGAACCTCCGGACGATGCGTGCCGTCTCCAGAAGTACCGCCTTCTGTATCTGGCCCTTGATCCAGCCATTATTAGCCATCATTATTATTATTTAAAAAAATATGTAATTTCGTAATAGTTTATAGTTTTAGCTTATTTAATTTTAATGTAGTTTTAGTTTTTTTTATTGTACCTAATGTTTAGTAATATTTCGTGAACACGATTAATGATTACAAAAATGAACATATTTAATAACCTATATTAAGGATGAATTCATTTTATCCCTACTTCCTTATTATATCCATACTTTATAATATTATAAATGCGAAAGTAACTCTGTCTGTCTGTTACGCTTTCACGTCGAAATCACTGAACCGATTTTGATGAAATTTGGTATATAGGAAGTTTGAACCCCAAGGATCAACATAATACCTTTTATTCCGGTAGAGGGCGCCACTGCACGATAACCTAGATCCGCGCAGATAAAGTCGCGGGCATAAGCTAGTTATGCATAATCCAATTATGTAGTTTTAAATGCTGTTCAAGTTTGAATCTGTTGGCTAAATGTGACTGGGAAGGTGACAAAACCACGGACCAGTTTTTTTGCTGGTCGAATTTTAAATAGATGTCCAGTACTCATATTGAGCGTACGTTGTAAAAAAGTAAGATTGTAATTTTGTATAGAACGACGTTTTTTTAAGAACTTTTACTTATCTTAATTCTTCATTAACCCTAAAACAGAAAGAGTGAGGCCACTAGTGTTTTGGAGAAATTAACTTTTTAACTATGCTTAATATTTCTTACAGTAAACGGAAGTTAAAAATAATACGTTGTTTATAAATAATATTAACAAGAGAAAAGTGTTCGTAGCTGCATTCGTACTCGTAGCATTGTCCGGAAGGTGTAGCAAAACGTAAACTCTTCGTAGCAACATTCAATCTTTATTTACATGGAACATACAAAAATAATAATCATAGTACCAGGTGTGATGCCTACATCTCTACATCAATTTTATTTTTTTGGCTTTGGTATATTTTGCTTAGGACTTAGGAGCAGGGGTATCTGCTAACATCGGATATTCATAGATACCTAAATTGTATGGAACCCTTGGCGTACAAGTTCGACTGGTACTTGGCCGGCTTATATTATAATATAATACCGGGAAAGCAAGCAGGCAAGCCACCGGAGAGAAATCTATCACCTTACGAACACCCATGATATAAATGGATATACAAGTGCGTTGCTGGCCCTTTCAGAAAAGAGTAAAAAAGAGCACAGCAAAAGAGTGGAATTCCCTCCCACTGTGTTTCCTGAACACTACAATTTGGCCGCTTTCAAGTCCAGGGTGAATGAGCATTTACTAGACAAGCGTCCTCCATCGTAGGCCTCATCCTCGCTTTCCATCAGGCGTGATTGTGGCCAAACGCAAGCCTATTCTGTATTTAAAAAAGAAAGAGTAGGCTGTAGTGGGTATACTAGGTATGTGGAGTGTTCTAAGTATTAGTAACAAAGATATTCCATAGCAAACAACTAATTCGATGATTTCTATTAAAAATGAACGATAGTGCCTACTATACCCTGTGTCCATTTTATGTGATCTTACAGTTTATATCTGGGGGCACTGTAGTGCCCCCGCTAAGTCGAGCAAAACAAAAACAAAGGCACGCCCGTACCATACTTTTCTCGAAGCCATTCAGGCTATTTTCAACATTCAATCTGTCAGGCACAAACTTTTGCAAGAAACTAATATACTTGATTGTTACGTAGTTCAAGTTTGTAAACTATGCTTTACAAGTACATTACGGAGGATATCCTGAAGAGGTAAAGATAGTTAAAATCTGCGTCTTTATTTTATTTTGTCAACTTTTCGCGATTTGAAGTGGGAAGTTGTCACTGGATTGGACCTACGAGACAGGCTGCGCCTAGTGTAGGAACCACTGTAAGCTAAAATTGCAAAACTGGTTGATCTTTTAGTTCCATAGCACTAATTTTGTTCTAATGTTACACCGTGTAGGTAGGTACAATACAACACAATACAAATATTCTTTATTGATCACCAAAAGCAGTACAGAGACATTACTAAAATAGAAAAAATCAGGTAGACAATAGGCGGTCTTATGCAATGGTAGGTATAATGCAATGTAAACTGTTATTGTAACTATGAGATAATAAATAATAACAATTAATATTATTATTATACTATACAATACACCTGACACACCTCTGTCCATGCACTAAAGTGCCCCTTACGTATAGTTCTCCGATCACAGTTGAAAGTGTTCCTGTGTAATCTTAGAGCAGAATTGTGTTGCCGAGGCTGCCTCCTGCATTACAGCTTCAATATTGTTAGGTGGGGCAAAGCGGCTCAGACTGAGAAGCTGTCTGTTTGTGGTATTGTGGTGACTATCTGTAGTTCTGTACAATTGTACATGCCTTGTCTATAATGTTTATGAGGTTAGGTATGTACAGTCACCAACACCAATATCTGCCACCACAAAGCGTGCATAAATATCTGCTACGACTCTATTTCTAGGGCCGGTAGAACGTGTCAGACATTTTTGCACGCTCCACTGTGGCAGATATTAATGTAGGTGACTGTACATGTGTATTTACATTTCCAACAAGAAACGTATGGCTTTATTTGCATTAAAATTAGTGTATTTTTAATAGGCTTCAATACGCGAATAAAGAAGAGGTTGGCAATCACCATACGTGAAGTAGAACTGATGAGAAGGACCACAGTTGGCCACCGGAACACCTCAGTAACAAGTTCCGTAATGTAAAAGATTTTCGTCCATTTTTATCGTTACCTTATTAAAATAGTTAGAATGATGAGGTATGTGTACCATGAAAGTTTTTAAATACTACAAGAACTATATCTTATGTTCATTATTTCACGAATAATATATCAATATATTAACAATATACGCCATTGCCAGCACCTTCATTCATACATCAAAAGAATAAACTGCCATTATTTTCAAAAATTGTCGTCGTAAACAACCCAGTTTCAAAACTTGCATATTTTTTTGACTAAAATTTATCTACTTACGTTCAGGGATGTAAAACTTTGAAACCAATGTTTTATTCACGATATATGTTGTAAAGTCGCATTTTGGCTCTAAGTCAATTGGCGCGGCTTCAAGAAATCAGCTTTGGGTCTTCACGTGACTTTCTGTAACAGGACTAGTACTTCGTTCATATAACCACTATTGAACGGTTATATAAGAACGAAGGGCGATATCAAAGTCTAAGAACTTATTTCTTACACTACTACGGGCTATACCCCTACACAGTGTATAATGTTAGTCAATGATCGGCAAAATTCGTTTTTTGTTCAACTATTACCTACTCGTTAGGTACATAGCTGAGGGGGATTCGATTTGTAGCATTCGAACATGGCGGATGTAGACGATATCTAATTTTGCTATTTCTGTTTCTTTGGCTAGTTGAAGTATAATTTTGATAGTGTTTTATGCGGCGATTAACCTTAACAGTGAATAGTGATCACAAAATTCTATATAGCTCTCGTGTCTGACATTTTTTAATGCGCAAGTTGTCTCCACGTGGTTTCTGGAATTTTACTATCAAGTTGCAAAAACTACAATCACCGTACAACGTCCCTCTCAAAGAGAGTTTACTTTGACACTGGCGAAATTGTCCTATTAATTAGGACAGAAAAGCCATATTTTAAAAGAGAAGAAGAAGGACATAGCTGAGATAGTTTTTCTTTTAACATCGTATATCACTGTACCGAAAATAAATCCGAATTATTTCAGATGATTGTGCATGTTTTGACTGAACACCCCAGTAAATATTTGTCGGATTTTTTAATTGTGGATGACAGATTAAATAAATACCTTGTACCTATATCATAGGTATTATGGCGTGAAATAACCTTCCAAAAATGTGGTACACTAACGTAACCTGCCAAATAAATTAACAGAACGTCTTGATTTCCTAAGTCAGGTCTTAATTTCCTAAGTCTTCCAGGTTGCAGTTGCAGTTCATGAGGAAAAAAATTAGCCAAGTGTGTATCGGGCCACGCACGCGCAACCAAGTTTCATATAAATAAGTTCACAGCGGCTTAAGCCCGGTCTAGACTTTCAAGAAAAATGTCATTACATTGCGAGGCCGTAAAGCCAACGAGTTTGTAGTGGTCAATAGAGTGCCGCAATGGGTCCCATTCGCGATCCATAACATTGTAAGCCATAATCTCATGTTTGTTATAATGATCACTTGCCATAACTCTTTTTTCTCTAAAGCCATAATTTTTTTAAGAAATTTCAAAGCCATCCGTAGAACTTTATAGGTTAGGTTAGGTTTATTTTATAACATCCAGGAATTATTTATAATTTTCAAGAAAAAAGAGTTATGGCAAATGGTCATTACGGCAAACATTGCATTCATCCCAGGCTATATATGTCCCACTACAGGGCACAGGCCTCCTCTCAGAATGAGAGGGCTTGGGCAGTAGTTCCCACGCGGGCCCAGTGCGGATTGGGAACTTCACACACGCCGTTGAATTGCTTTGCAGGTTTGTGCAGGTTTCCTCACGATTGTTTTCCTTCACTGTAAAGCTCGTGGTGAATTTCAAATGTAATTCCGCACATGAATTTCGAAAAACTTAGAGGTGCGAGCTCTGGCTGAGTTCGAAACGCGTCAGTGTAGTGTGGTGGTGGTGATAGATGGGTTTGTGTGATTTGTGTGTGTTCTTACAGTGTGGAGGTGGAGGAACTGCATGAACATACATATCCCACTAATATTATAAATGCGAAACTTTGTAAGTCTGTTTGTTTGTTTGATACTTCATCACGTCTAAACCGCTGAACCGATTTAGATAAAATTCGGTATACAGATAGTTTTATACATAGACATAGGATAGTTTTATCATCATCTCATCCCATACATTTGACAAAGAAATAATAGCGAAATTGGTTATGAAAAGTTCCAGGTGAAAGGGTAGAACCTGATTTAATGTCAACATGACATTAAGAAGATAAAGGTTCTATCTACCCTGGTACGTTATTCATTCAGTTTCCTTGACATGCATAACATCCGAACGACGGCACTAAATTGGATAGTTATTTTTTTGTTGTGTATGTTATTGTTTTATGTGTTACAGTCAGCAACGAAAGTCCATGAACACATCCAAATTTTCAAAACACCTGCACACTATTGGATATGTAACTGAACAGGCTGTTGTACAAATATCTGTAGACATTTGGGAATACCAATACTTACATTACAGTACATTATTTTTACAAAAGTTGCTGAACATGTTTAATTACATACCTATTTTTTCTTTATATCAACAAACATAATATAGTATAAAAAGAAATGATAACAATAACATAAATCCACTGATATGGTATATATACTACTCAAAAGTTGCTGAACATATTTTATTACATAATTAGCCTGATATGTAAAATATCAAAATTTGCTGAACAAGTCTGACTACATAAATCCACTGATATGTATACTACTCAAAACTTGCTGAATATAATATAGACGTAAGTAGATATTAATAATTGAATTTAGTCATGTAATTATTAAATATTTTAGTGGGTATAAATAGGAACGATCTACAAGTAACACCGCGAGAAAACCTTGTATGGTATGATTGAAGTAAAACTATTAAATTTATAATTTATAAAACTGACTTCTACAATCCTGAATAAAGCCACCACCAGGAGTTGTTGTGTAACTTATCCATTAAAGAAAGAAAGAAAATAAATTTATTTAAAGAAAAGAATTTGTAAAATATATTCATAAATGACGTGAAACACAATTTAATTGAGAATCTCCTCTTTTTGAAGTCGGTTAAAATGTAATATAGTAAAAAAGTATAAGAAGCGAGAGGCTGGCATAAACAACTGACATGTCAATGATGTCACGACCAAAACGAAAGAGACAAATGTATTAGATGACAGTGCTGTACTTTTCTCGGTGATTGTCATCTGAGATCTAACAAATCACTTTTAGACGATACTACGTCCAGCAACTTTGGGAAGTCTACTGTCCAGCCACTTTTGGAAATATACTGTCCAGCAACTTTTGGAAGTATACTGTCCAGCCACTTTTGAAAATATAATGTCCGGCCACTTTTGGAAATATACTGTCTTGCAACTTTTGGAAATGTACTGTCCAGCAACTTTTGAAAATATAATGTCCGGCAATTTTTTGAAATATACTGTATACCTACTTTTGGAAATTTATAATGTAAATGGAATTTGGTTTGTAACTGTGTTCAGTAACTTATGAACAATTCATGTGTCTAGTATCTTTTGTAACGTTATTTTGTTCGGCAAGTTTCGTTGCTGACTGTACACTAAGTAAAAAAAAAACTGGAATGGGGCGAAGCCGCAGGCAATGGCGCATATTAGTACAGAACCCTAGACTGTGCATGGCCCGACACAATCTTGGCTTATTTTTAGGCATACGTACAGTCGTGTGGTAAGCTAGCGAGCTATTGCTCTTATTCTCTATCTATATTGGGTCTGTGGTTGACCTACTTCAGCACACAACTTCTTACAATGTCAACCTTTACAACTTCGTTTCGAAACTGTGCTCCAATTGCTACGGTAATTAACTAATTAGTCCTGTCGACGTTGGGCGTAAAAGCAATTAAGGTCTTACATTGGAGCAGCAGAGTTATAATTACGTTACACTAGACGATAGCAGAGGAAGCACATGCTAAAGTGCCTCCAAAGTGTTGTAACCACGTTGTAACGTTACACTAAGGGACTCATCATCATCATCATCGGCATCATCTTAGTCCACTGCTGGATATAGGCCTCTCCAGTTGCACGCCACTGAGCACGATCCTCGGCCATCTCATCCAGTCCTTGCCAGCTACCCTGCGAAGATCATCGCTCCACCTAGTCTGAGGGCGTCCTGGGCTTGCCGATTTGCGGTCTCCACTCAAGAACTCGTTTGCCTCGCGGTTATCGGTTCTTCGGCTGATATGGCCGGCCCACTGCCACTTCAGTTTGCTTATCCGGTGAGCTATGTCGATGACTTTAGTTCTCTGTCGGATCTTTAGAGAGAGATTGGATATAGTTATCCAATTGATTTTAATGGACTTAGGATCCGATTTAGTTTCATGATAAAAACTTTTTAACAAAAAAATTAAACCGCCGAAAAAACTGAAAAGCAAAAAATTATAAAGTTAAATACTTAGGTATATGTAAGTAAAGTATACCTAGGTACCAGTTTGATGTCGGTGCCTCAGCACTAGTCAGGAGCAGTGGACCTATAGTCGTCTTCTACCTGATTGGCTTCTATCACTCCTCCTGGCTCGTGCTGAGACACCGACTTCAAACTGGTTCCTAGGTATACTTTACTTACATATACCTAAGTATTTAACTTAAATATACGCGTCGACTTGAGATTCTCCTCTTTTTTTTTCGTCGGTTGAAAATATAAATTGATTTCCGGAAAGTTGGGGGCTGTTGACTTGTTTTTGTTTAATTTAATTATAGGTAATTTTCCAGTTAAGGTTGCTTATTTCAACAAAAATACGAGAGATAAAGAAGAGGTACCTACCTCCTAACCTAAGTACACATAAATTGCCAGTATAACTACATATAATAATTGTATTATGTATAATGTACTATGTACATAAAATATATTTTTACTAGCGGTTGTCTGCAACGTCATCTGTGTAGAATCCATTTATCGCTACTTATCTTGCGGTAATTTTGCAATTTTTGGGATGTAATAGTACATTGTGTCTTAAGGGAGGTAAATAAGGAATTATGAACGAGAGTCTATTAGAAGCCCGAAGTCGAAGACTGAGGGCTTTAATGAGACGATGTTCGTAATTCTAGCACCGCCCGAGCGACATACAATGTTTTTCATCACATTTGCGAGTAAAATTTTATATATCTAAAAGAAAAAATATAATTGTTCCAAATATTGGCGATATCTTAGGCTGCGCTCTTGGTAGCGCCGCCCTCCCCCTCCCGCAGCACGCGCCTGACGTGCGTGTGCAGGTGGGCCAGCGCGCACAGCACTATCAGTACGGACATTAACTCATTTACCGACCACGGGTTTCATGACAAGCACATTAAGGTCGAGGGTTATATTTGGGTGGTTGCAACCAAGGTAGCCTGCATGTTACTACACTGTTTACGAACAAGTGTGATGAAATAGTAGATTATTGTCGTGGCCTGGAAGTAGGCAATTGCTGGCTGAGTATGAGTATTAAAACGAATCCGTTTAACTAATACGAAGCCAGCAATTGCTATTCCAGCCGAGACTAATATAAAGCTTTTCTCAAAAATGGTGAATAATTCTGAAATAGAATAAACTTTTTCTCAAAATATATTATAAAATTTAATTTTATTCCAATATTTTTCTTATGCTTTCCCGCCTTTTTTCATTAAAAATAAACTGCAGGTGTATTTTTCCACCGAAAACACCACGAGGTATTTCAGACCCAATAGAAAAAGTCCGGAGTTCCAACAAAATATCTGATACCGGCCATTAGACTTGGCTGTATACGACTTGTGCCAACATTTCCATGGCCTTTTTAACTTTAAAAAAAAATGTGACTGATTGCAGGCGCGCTAATTCATTATTGTCGAGCTAGCGCGCCTGCAATCTTTTTAACTTTTTAATTTTTCGCTGATCATAAACTATGCACTTCACCTTCTGATATGTAAAGAATAATGTCAACTTTTACGGTCATTTTTGAGAAAAAGGTTTTTCTGTATCGTATCATATTAGTATCGACTCTCAAGCAGAGGGTCGTGGGTTCAAACCCCGGCTTGCACCTCTGATTTTTTCGAAATTCATGTGTGGAATTACATTTGAAATTTACCACTAGCTTTGCGGTGAAGGAAAACATCATGAGGAAACCTGCACAAACCTGCGAAGCAATTCAATGGTGCGTGTGAAGTTCCCAATCCGCACTGGGCCCGCGTGGGAACTATGGCCCAAGCCCTCTTGTTCTGAGTGGAGGTTGATGATCATATTAGTAATCAGGAGCCTTAGATAGTGTGGGTTGAATTATAGTACAGGATTCTACTTTCACACAAATCTGTGAAATTTGTAGGTCTAGCATAGCGCATACTATTCATACGGTATACAGTATACTTATCGCTCTACAGGGGTCGCTAGACTGTCATAAAATATACAGACCCGTAGCCAGACTGTCGGATGCACAACCAGAGTAACTGAAGCTTGTCCTTGAGCCTTCAGATATTGGCGAGCAACACCAGACATTACATACAACTTAAATTTCAATTTTTTTTTCGACTGGATGGCTAACGAGCAAGTGGGTCTCCTGATGGTAAGAGATCACCATCGCCCATAAACATCTGCAACACCAGGGGTATTGCAGATGCGTTGTCAACCTAGAGGCCCAAGATGGAATACCTCAAGTGCCAGTATTTTTTGTAATATCTATCCCATTAATATCCAACTAATATCCCACTTATATTATAAATGCAAAAGTTTGTAAGTCTGTCTGTTTGTTTATTTGTTTGTTAATTCATCACGTCTAAACCGCTGAACTTATTTACATGAAATTTGGTATACAGATAGTTTGAGTCCCGGGGAAGGGCATAGGAGAGTTTTAATCTCGGAAAAATGCATAGTTTCTGCGGCATAACAATAACAGAATTCTACGCGGACGGAGGCGCGGGTAGCGGCTAGTCTGTCATATTGTAACAAACTAGCTGTTGTTGAGGAATATGTCTTTGTCGGCTATACTTCGGAAACTGCAATTTTCCGAGGTAAAAACTATTTATGCTTCCTAAGGTCTCAAACTACCTCCATTCGAATTTAATTAAAATCGGTTCAGCAGAGTAGGTAGCTCCGGTGGCAAACTGTGATCTTCCTTATCAGTCACACTTCACCAAATTGTGATTTACAAGAGCAAATGCACTAACCTAACCTAACCTAAATCACAAATCATCGAACCCCTACAGTTTTTGAAGAGCTCCCTCAAATTTTAAAAGATACTCTTATCAAAACTTGGTGACAATGGGACCTAATTGAAAGAAAACCTTTTTTTTATCGTTCATAAATAAATAGCTCTGAGGTAAAAAACATATTTCCAGAAGTCTTTTTTTTTATTCGACTGGATGGCAAACGAACAAGTGGGTCTCCTGATGGTAGCTATCACCACCGCCCATAAGCATCTGTCTGCAGTCATAAGGGGAGAAAAAGATTACCGACTCCAAAAAACTAACGAAAATAGTTTATTTAGAGGTCGGTTAATTTTTTTGTCACAATTTTTTTTTCACCTTAGCATCTCAAACAGACAGGTTTTGCTATGGGAAATCAGTGAGCAAAATCGCATTTTGCTCACTCCGTTACACAAAGTAACTTTTTTTGAATGCTGAGGACAGTGCTAGGTCTACTCACTAAATTCCAAATATTTGAACTTTACTTGATCTGTCACTTTCACTTCAACACGAAAAAACGAAGAGATACGATTAAATGCGTTGATTACAATCTTATTGTATTCATTAAAAGTGATTCAATTATTCGCTTATTCGGGTCTCAAAATCAACACTCGCAGCAAAAAACAACTTTGCTCTCTTAAACAAATAACTATAGTAAGTTAATTCTGTATACAAATGTATTGCATAATGTTACATGATAAAAATAATGTAACTATGTACCTACCTATTACATAACAATAATGTACTGAACTGTTAATAGCCGCTTAGGATTTTAAATCGCAACAAGATAGAAATGTTCTACGTGTAAAGAGAACAGCAGGAAGTTAAGTTAAAATCTCTCCGTGTAAGCGATTTATAGTCGCTCGCTTGAAAGTTCCAACTCCGCAACCTATCTCGTGCAGCCCTAGTAAGGCTCACGGTCAAAGAAGAATCTTGAAACTATGGACTTGCTTGTTGTTTTTAAATTCAAGCTCCGTGTAATGTTGTTGTTATTGCAATACATGACCTAGATAATCTCGTGTCCCAGGAAGCCAATAGGAACACTATTCCTGTAGCAACGATGTCGGTTCGACTTTCTAAAGTGTATGATAAAGTTTGCTGCGTAACCGGGTGGAAAACCACATAAAATATACCGTAGTAACTTTTATAGAAAAATTGTTTCAGATTGCAGCTATTTCATACACCGGCTGAAGGCTAGGATAAACATATCACATGTTTCAGACTCTTTTCAAATATTGCGGACAATGGAATTACATAGTTTAACGTCATCAGCGTTAATATACATATGCATGTAGTACCTAGGTCTCGAGAAGCTAAATCTCGAGATCACGCGTTTTCCCAGAGACAGGATCGAGCTAGATTAATTGTTCGCCGCTGAAAAACCCCACGTTAACGCGTCGTAACATTTTCATAACATCGAAATCGTTAGAGCATTTTCCAAGATCCATGAAAAAATATGAAGGTACAATAATGCTCGTTTAAACGTGTTTTTTACATAAATAACAAGTACAAAATGGATGGAAAAAGAACTAAAATTCTTTATGCGAAGTTGTTGCCATGCTCAATTTTTTTTACATCAAAATGGGACAGTTACGAAAAGAGTGGCGGTTTAATTTAATTCCTACTCTTTTTGTACTCTACCAACGTTGTGAATGATCAATCTTACTCGAATTGAACTGAACAACGCACTGCATATCTTAAACATACATATCGAAAGGGTCTTATCGTTGCCCTTAGGTGTAAAGTCAGGCCATGGCAGAATAATTTTCTTTTACGCCAAATGAATTAATTTGGATCTATTTTTTTTTTACACTTCATTCGCTACTCCCGATTCCAGATTGGTTTTCTTATAATTGTTTTGAAGTCGGTAGGGAAAAACAAACGTCACGATTTCATGCAAATTTCTTTGTATTGTGAATGCTTAACGCAGATTTTTCTTTATAGTATTTGTAACCTTTCACTAGGCTTCACCTGTTGGGAGCATTAAACATCTAGATATTATCAGTGGTCAGATTGACACCTACGCAAATAAAATGGTGTTAATATTCGAGTAGGTAAACGATCTTTTAGAATGCACTCCTAATAAGGCAGAGCGGAGTAGATTTGCAAAATCGATTCATCACATTAATAAATCCACGTTTCGTCCCGCCCCTCTCAGTCCCCTGTTGATAAACGCCTAACTTCACTGGCCTGTATCTTGTTATAAATGCTGTTGTAAAAAAGTTGTGTAGGTACAAGAAAAATCAACATACAAATAAGAGCATTCAATTATTTCATTAGTAATTTGTTTGAAGTATGATGGATTGTCAATGAAAGTTAAACGCCATTTTGCGATGTGTAAACGATCATAATAAAGTACGTTATGTAAACATCTGATAAAAGTCATTGCTGTTAACATCAACTCAAAGGCAACTTTAAACGAGACGATGCTGCGTGTTTGCATTTATACTTCACTAACTGTGTCGGATAAATTTTCCGCTTCAAAGTTCAGGCAAACTAGATCGTTTACAGCATCGAGCGCGAACTACTAGGAGAGCAGGCGAGGGCAAGAGGCCGCGTTACACGTGGCGCACTCACACACCCGCATCCCGTTCGTGTACTCACACAGACTTACAATTACAAGCGTGGTAGACTGGAAAACGCATTTAGCTGGAAAAGATGGAACTGATCAATACCATATGAAGACTAAAGACTAAACAATAGCAAGTGGGTGATGAAGTCTCTTTGATGTCGTAAAAGCTATCAGTAACATGATCTTTGGCTCAAGTATTTACGTGACGTGTTTCTTCCTATTAAGATGAATGGAATTGCATTAAGCAGGGTTTAAAGTAGGTAGCTAGGTGCTTATAACATTTAGGTACATTTTTACTCTTCTCTATCTTGAAAATACAAAATAGTTTTCGCGTTTCAAACTTTGGATATCTGAAATTACAATTGTTACAAATTTTCTGCTGAAATGATACTTTACCTAGTGCCATCCACGAAGACGTATGATTTTGTCAAAATTAGACATTAATAACATTGTACTAAGAACCACGGCACGAGTTATCGTGAATGACTCTACCTATAGCAGAAAATTACAATTCTAAATAAGATCAACCTGTCGAAAATTTAATTTCCAGCGGTAGTTTTGTAGTAAGTAGTACAAGGATTTTTAACTCTTTCGACTGGTATATTATTAAGAATGTACTTAATTTCAAAAATCGGTTTCGTTTTTTGTAAAACATTTATTGCAGTAAATCAAAGCAACATAAGCACAAGGAGTTTCTTTCAGCTTAGGGAGTCGAAAGGCTTTACAGTTTCCTTTGCCTGCTCGTTGTTGTCTCTAACAACTAAACGTTTACAGTGCATGTTAAGGGCATTCTTTGACACTTAAGCTCTTGTGAATAGAGTACAATTGTCGAGTTTGTGCGTTATTTTAGGACACTTATTATGTCACCAAAACTCTGGCGGTGCCCTCAAAATTAAAATATCTGAAGCAAGACTTAGGCTAGTAAGTGTATGTAGTCAACAAAAAGAGGTTTGTTTATTATTTATTCGGGGCACCAACAGAGTACCTTATAGCATTGTTACATTAATAATAATGGTAATTATATCAATGTAATGTGCACCCCAATTACAAGTGAACACATCATTAAAAACAATTTATCATTGACAATTATAAAAAATAATAATTAATTATGAAATAAATTTATCATGAAGTTTGGCAAGAATATAAAAGGAAATACTAAAACTTGCAAAATACATTAAAAGTGAATATTAAGTACAGTCAAGGGCATAGATATCGACACGGCCAAAGTTACAAAAATAGTATACACGACTTTATGCACTTAACATTAAGGCCGTGTATACATATTTTTGAAACTTTGGCCGTGTCGATATCTTTGCCCTTGACTGTACATTTAATAAAATAACTTTTTACTTCTCATGCTCGTCAAGTTGGTGTTTATGCTGGGTCTAGGCGACATAAAATTACTTTTTATGCTTTAGTGCATAAAGTAAAATCTTCATCTATTACCAAGGTAAACAGGTGTCAACAGCAATAAACAAAAAAAACTATATATTAAAAATAATTTTGCTAAGACTAAAAATCAATCAAATCAATCAAAATAAATTAATAAAATTAAAAATTTATAATTATGTAGCAATGCATGAAAAATAAAAGGTACCTAGTAAGTGACCAATTGTTTCCACAGTTGCTATTTAATTTCCTCGCCATTGAAGTGAAAAGCAGAGTGTATAACTCTAGCATTAAACCCATTTTCCCCTCGACGTGTCTATCCAGCCTCGCCGTACCGGCTCGGCCGTAACGTCATGAGTAAAATGGCTCGTTTTATGCTCTTGTTGTACAATCTACTATTTACGCCGTTGCACATAAATTAAAATCTTCGTCTAACAACAAGGCAATCAGTGCCAACAGTCACGAACACTAACATAGAATTTTATAGAATAAGGCTTTATTTTATTTTGATTCTTTGTTTTTTTTATAAAACGTGATTTATTTTTACTAAATCAATAAAAATTGGCATAGTATGACAATGAGTATAGTAACCCATGAAAAATGGAAAGTTATGAAATGTAATTGGAAAAAAACACATTAATGGGAAGTTCTTAATAATATAGAGGTAACTATTTTCAATTTGAATTAAATGATCATTTATTTACAACTAGCGGACCCGGCAGACGTTGTCCTGCCCGAAAAAAATCCTACATTAAAATTATGATAATATACAAACAACATCGCCATCTAACGGGTCCAATTTATTTAAATACGTTCTTTAATTTGAGGGGAGAGTTTACCGTATCGACGGGATGAACATTATATGTTTGACAGTTACGAAATCCATGCACATTTTCTATTATTTTATTTTTTCGATTTTTTTCCAATGTAAAAACATTATTACATATACTTATTATCCTATTCCTGACGAAGACAAATTCAAAAACACAAAAATTATAAAAATTCGTCCAGCCGTTCTTGAGTTATAAATGGTGTAACTAGCACGACTTTGTTTTATATATATATATTTATATATAGATTTTGCCTTTTAGTTTCCTTGTTATGTTCCTTGCAATTATTTTACCCGACTGCCCGAAGGAGGGTTATGTTTTTCGAGCGTATGTATGTATGTATGCATGTATGTGGGTGTGGAATGTATGCCCATTTCTTTGGTCTTCACTGCAGCCTAAACGGCTAGACGGTTTTTAACATATGAGGTATCGTTGGATTCGTCATAACTGTCGGAGTGACATAGAGTAATATTTCAATATGGCGTCGGCAAAAAAGTCTGGCGGAGGAATAAAATAAAATTTTGTAATGTAACAATATGGGTATCACATGAAACCTAATAATTAGCCCATTCTAAATATATATGGGTTATAAATACTTTGAATCTACCATTATCACAGAAAAATCATAAAAGTATAAAATAAAACCCGAAATTTTTATTATAACTCTGTAAGTTTTTGCCCGCTGATATGATTATAATTTTTAGGATTCCGTAGCCAAAATGGAAAAACCCCCCCTCCCCCCTTATAGTTTCGCCATGTCTGTCTGTCTGTCTGTCCGTCCGTCCGCGGCTTTGCTCAGGGACTGTCAATGCTAGAAAGCTGTAATTTTTCACGGATATATATGAAAACTATGCCAACAAAATGGTACAATAAAAAAAAATTTTTTTTTGAGTACCTCCCATAGATGTAAAGTGGGGGGTGATTTTTTTTCTCATCAAGCCCTATAGTGTGCGGTATCATTAGATAGGTCTTTCAAAACCATTAGGTGGTTACTAAGAAGATTTTTTGATTCAGTGATTCGTTTGCGAAATATTCAACTTTAAAGTGCAAATTTTCATTAAAGTCGAGCATCCTCCCCTCTAAAATCTAAACCGGTGAGTGGAGAAATTTGAAAAAAAATCAGGATGATAGTAAGTATAATATATCAAACTTACAAGGAAAACTATAACGATTAAGTTTGCTTGAAAATTATTAGTAGTTTAAACGTAAATAGCAGCCTAAGGTATAAAATTTAGCTAAACTTGGAAGGTCCCTATAAAATACTACTTAATTTTTTCGTAATGGCTACGGAACCCTATTTTGGGCGTGTCCGACACGCTCTTGGCCGGTTTTTGTAAAATTATTATTGTTTCTAACTAAAATCCATACTAATATTATAAATGCGAAAGTGTGTGTGTGTGTTTGTATGTTTGTCTGGATGGACGGATGGATGGATTGACGTAATTTTTGGCATAGAGATATTTTATGGGCCCGGGAGTGACATAGGCTGCTTTTTATCCCGGTAAAATACACAGTTCCCGAGGGAACAGCGCGTGATAAACGAATTCCACGCGGGCGCAGCAGCGGGCAAAAGCTAGTAAAACCATAAATGTAGAAGAATTGATCGTTTAAAGATATTACATTCTTTATAAATTATAATATTAACGAATGTTGAAAAACATTTCTTCACATAACCCTCGGCTGGAACAGCAAATTCCAATTCTGTCATTACCCGACTCACTCACCAATTGCATTTTGCATATATTACACGGCTATCCAATAATTTCCTTTTTTTTTCTCTAATATAGTTTTAATACAAGGCATGCAGCGATGATCGTCGACCAATCAACCTAAACTATAAATGTTGGACTATTATAAGAACTTATGTCATTAAGCCAATATAATCATTGGTAATATACACGAAGTAATTCATGTAATTTCAAGCTTTCCCTCGGCAAAAGTACTCGTCAATAATAATTCCTTAAGGTAATTTTAAAGTAGGTAAGTAGTTGGTTTTCTAAAGTCAATTTAAATTATCCTTTGATTATTGAAGTAAAAGCCACGTTTTCAAGACATATTTCAGACCAAGACGGTCCTTTATCAATGAATAGTCGGGCTACCTTAAAACCTATTTATTGCTTGGATTATTGCAGGATGTTTTGTGACAAATAAACGATTAATTCGGGAGTTTATTTAGCTCACAATAAATGAATATACTTCTCACAAGTAGTATTTCACGCATCGTACGTACTAGATAAGAATTTGAATGCAACGAAAGTTAAGCGACATTCAGCCTATTTACTGGAGTTACGTCGCCGATCTAGATTACGTAAACTTTGTCTCTGTTGGCAAGCGTAGGTAAATTTTATTGTAACACATTTACATGCAAAATGAAATATAACGGATTTTATAGTGGTTCTAACAGAACCCTCGGGATGGCACACTTTTAGAATAACGCCTTGAATACGGCATCTTAGCGTTTTGTACTTACTCGTGCTTATCATAGGTACAGTCGAGGAAACTGAATCGCGTATTAACAAATTGAACAATAGGTACCTAGATTTTACGATCATTTCTTGGGCATATGCATGGAATGTGAACATTATATCTGCAGCGAAAAGGTACTCTGGTACGCAATTTAATTTCTTCGACCTTACCTTTCAGTACTACATCAGATGACACATGTTCTTCATAAATTGCGATGGGTACTACTCGTAGGTACTTAGGTAATTTTATGGGTTCTGTATACAGTATCAATTATACAATGCCGGATCTACAACTTTTCCGAGCCGGGCCAGAAGCTTGGTGTGAGTGCCACATCTTTATACAGGATGTCTTTACGTCATTACGGAGTATTTCAGCAGATGGTTGGGTGAGTTTCAGTGGCGTAGCTACCGGAGGGCTAGACGGGGCAGTGCCCCGGGGCCTCCAAGATTAGGGGGCCCCTCGGACTCTGACTTACAGACTATAAATAACAAATCTGGAGTACGTCAAATTCGGAACACGACGAAGGCCCTAGTTTATTTTTTGCCCCAGAGCCTTTGGTTACCTAGCTACGCCAATGGTGAGTTTATATACTCCTGTTAATATTATTTTTCAGGATTATTTAAGTATGGTTGATAATAAATGTTTCTAGACATTGATCGATGTTCAAAATGTACTGCGTCAAAGGCTCACGCTCCACTTTACATGAAAAAAATCCGAATAAAAACCGTTATAAGGTAATTTTTTTATTTTTATTTCATTCAACTGTGTTATTTTGTAATTTTTTGTGGACAATGTAACTTTATTACTAAATAAAATTATTCTTAATTATTCTTATTCTTATTTGACTGGATGGTAAATGAGCAAATGGGTCTCCTGATGGTAAGAGATCACCATCACCCATAAACATCTGCAACACCAGGGGTATTGCAGACGCGTTGCCAACCTAGAGGCCTGAGATGGGCCAGCAATTTCACCGGCTGTCTTACTCTCCACGCCGAAACACAATAGTGCAAGCACTGCTGCTTCACGGCAGGATTAGCGAGCAAGATGGTGGTAGCAATCCGGGCGGACCTTGCACAAGGTCCTACCACCTCCAGTCCAGTCAAATTAACCCTATATGATCTGTTGAAATATTTTAGGATATATTAAAGACACTATAAGTACACCTTTTTTGCAAAATATAACAAGATTACACTAGAAGTATGAGTCAATACAGTAAATGGTGGAAGAATATGATTGTAAAAAAATCGTCTTTTTATTATCTATGATTTTGGCGCCCCCTTTATGCCTGGGGCAGGCACTCTGGTTTGCCCCACCCTAGTTACGGCCCTGTTAGACTAATAATTGGTCTCATGCAAACACAATTTAAATGTGTATCGTCTGAATCGCCACAGAAACTACTAATTTAATCAAAACTTAATGAGACTCCGAAATCCGCATATCCTAAACTTTATTCGCGATGCACATGAAACGGCTCTTTGTCGTATCAGCGCACGTAACAAGCGATGCAATTGTGACAAACAACGGACCGCAATAAATTAACAAGTTAACTTACAGTTAACAAGCCGGCTGTTTACATAAACTCTGCTAACTAGCTGGGAGATACTCTCCGGGGCTAGACGAGCCAATTGGCTTTACACCCTCGCATTTATAAAGTTACATGTGCTTCCAGCTGACCTGAATGGGAAATTCGGTTATTTTTATTTTTCTTTTAAAAAGTGTAGCGGGTATCATCAGTAGCTGTACAGCACGTTGCTACGCGCGTAGCACTTGTAGCTACTTTAGTGGTGAGCGTCGATTACATTGGACAAGTCAAAGGGAGCGAGTAGCTAAATTACTATGCGAGAAATATTATTAAGCAAGCAAAGCAAGCGTAATTATTCGGCGTGGCAACAGTGACGGCTTTATGTGGCCTCTTTCTTGTAGCTCTGATTTTTTTTTACCCCCGACGCAAAAAGAGGGGTGTTATAAGTTTGACCGCTAATGTGTGTCTGCGTGTCTGTCTGTGGCACCGTAGCTCTTAAACGGCTGGACCGATTTAAATGCGGTTTTTTTAATTGAAAGCAGGTTTTCTAGCGATAGTTATTAGAAATGTTTTATCAAAATAGGTCCCGCCGTTTTTGAGATATTGAACTTTGAAGTGACAAAGTCGGGGGAATTCCAACTTTTTGTTGGTTAGGTTAGTTTTAATTTTACGTTGGTTTGGTATGTACCATCAGTCTACCACCCTCAAGGTGATAATCTTTTGCATGTCATAAAACAATAATGCCAATAGACGTGTCTATCAACTTGAAAGTTCGACTTTAGCGATATATTTATTTGATAGGAACTTGTTTAAAAATTAATAGACCACATATTTGGCTGATGGTACTCGTAATGTAACGAGACAGGCGTTAAATAAAATATAGAGCTATTTAACTGAAAGGTTCTAAAAATATATAAATTTTCTGTCATCGCCTCTCAATATTATAGGTACAACTTGCTTTTTTATGACCAGGTTACTCGGTCGCGGAAATAATTATTACGGGAATCCTCCCTTCCGCGTGAAGTTTTTGGTAGAAGTTTCGTGAAAAAGATATGTAAATGCAGGCATTTTTTTCAGATTATCCATGCTAAAATAATAATTTCCTTGTCTTACGATAGTTAAGCTTATGCAAAATATACGTGTTCATGGAGTTCCTCCACCTCCACACTGTAAGAACACACACAAATCACACAAAATTATAATGATTAAAACGGTGGTTGTGGTTTGTTAGATAACAACTGGTAGCATGGTGTACGTTTGTGTTACTCTGAAGATGAGCTCTGTTTGAGTTCGAAACGCGTCAGTGTGGTGTGGTGGTGGTGATAGATAGGTTTGTGGGATTTGTGTGTATTCTTGCAGTGTGGAGGTGGAGGAACTGCATGAACACGCATATTTTGCATAAGTCGCATAGTTTTATGTAAGGTCGCGGGTGAGCAAGGAAATTATTTTAGTTCATTTAAAGAATCATATCTATCTTGCGGGAACTTTGCGATTTCCCGGGGTTAGCTTTCTATTGAATTCACTTATTCTTATCCCGCGGGAATTATCCTATATCATAGGTACTTCAACGTTTTCTGGAATTCTACACCTGAATATGTGAAACAAGAGTTCAAAGTTTGTATGAAAAATCAATCAAAACAGGAAAAAAAGGATTGTAGATAGTATATCTATGTTACCTCAAATTTAACGCGAGCGAAGCCGCGGGCAAAAGCTAGTAATTATATATAATTAGGCATTGTCGAGCAGTTGGTGTGAAAAATATAAAAATAACGAAGTTTCATGAAGCGTAGTTCAGTTTTGTGGTGTAAAATTGGGTCATAGCTAAGTTTTAAAGATTTAAATAAAACTTTGGTTGACTTGAAACCTTTTTAGTCAGAAATAACGTACTTACTAACTTGTTTGCAAAATTTAAAACAATTTTTTTCCCTTGACAGGAATAACTATACGTAAATCCATTATTCCCGCGGGAACAATTTAGGCCATTGTCCAGTAGTATACAGGCATGGAATAACATTATTGATGATCAAGTGTGATGAGAATAATATTAGCATGAGCGGGACGGCAAGATACGAAGTTCGAATTTTGCACTTCGTTCGTAGTATGCATTTTATTGTATAGGTAGCCATAAAACACCTACGCAGCAGCGGCAAAGAGCCACGTAATATTTACAGAGGTAGCGCGGACGTGATAATGTCGGAGCGTCGCGCGCGCACCCAATTAGCTGACCGCTCTAACGAGCACGTACCGACGCGGAAAACAATTCTCTACATTTATAAAGGAGCGGGAGAACATGTAAACGATTGTGCAGTTTATGAGTGTAAATTCTGTTTTGTTAATTTAAGTGGACAAAACTGATTTTTCTTCAGGTTTATTTTGCTCGAGCCGTGGAACCCTACTAATATTATAAGCAAGGAAGTTTGTAAATACGTCTGGATATTTGTTACGCAATCACGCAATAACGGCTGATTTAAACTAATCTTGGAGTAGGTAGAGAAATGTTGATGTGGAGTTCAAAAGTTCATTTTTGTTGCCTTTAATGATTAACTAATCATTAAAGGCAACAAAAATGAACTTTTGAGAAAAATGATCTTATCAGGTACCTACATAACTATGTAGGTATCTGATAAGATATATGGATTATAAAAAAAGTTTATCTCGACTAGTAATGTTTTATGGAAAAAAAATAATTAATATTTATTTTGTACACAATTTTAGTGTAGTGAGTAACTTAACACATGTACAAATGTTCATGAACCCTTATAGTTTTATCAAGTCGGTCTGTCTGTCTGTTTGTCTGTCTGTCCGTCCGTCCGTATGTCACACTCGTAAACTACTCGTATGTACTCGAAAACTACAAGATTTATATCAATGAAATTTGGAGTACAGATGTCTTGTCAAAGCCGCTATTATTAGGTCTATTTTTTTTAACTCGCATCAACGTGTGGCACCTAGTTCAACTGCTTTTTTTAAGTTATAGCCAAAAAACTGCGCTTCTCAACAAAAGGACGCAAGTGCCGTGAAGATACGCTCTTTTTCTGGTAATAGATTTTAAGACTGTAGTAAGTGTTTTAATTGTGTTATAATGCACATACTATTACTTGTTTTTTTTTCGTAATGGCTACGGAACCCTATCTTGGGCGTGTCCGACACGCTCTTGGCCGGTTTTTTTGTAAGTAGCATTGCTTGCCTGTCGAAGCATAGTCGCACAAAAAGATTGATATTTTGGGACGATTGATGCCAAATTGACATAGTCTCACACTATACTTTTACTTTACCATTACCTATTGTAGTGCCTCCCACACACACACACACTACAATCTGTTTTGACCTATATCGAAAAGATTGATTGGTTGGATTTCTTTCATCTAAAACAGTTTAATCAATTAATTAGCCATCTGTTACCACAATTTTACACACGTCAGTTAAAGCTGAATTACAACCGATCCATTTGGAAATTATTTTGACGATTTAACGAAATGAAATCTATTTTTTTAACAAGGAGTAGGTTAAGTATTTGGGTGTGACAGCCGAGATTAAAACTTGCATCTTCTGGATGTCGGCGCTGAACGTGCCTAATCTAACTAAATACCATATCGCACGCACCACCCGCCACTATTGGTGTGCGCAAGCGATCAAGTTTTCGAGTTGGTTAACCAGGGCATTATAACGTAATAGTATCAGACCAATAATGAGATGGACGTTCAAATCCCGGCAGGCGCTCACCAAAAAATTTTTAGTCACAAAAAATAAGAGATACTCGTTTTTTGCATTTGATTTGTTTGAATTAAAACTCTACTTGTTCGCTCCGTTTTGGATTCAAAATAGTGCTCTCGCTGTAAAAGCATCTCCTTTGTGATATAATAAAAAAAATATTATAGTTCATCCGTGCGAAAGTCAGGTATTTTGGCTTATTAACAGTGCAGATTACAGGATGACACATAGAATTACCTACAGCCAAAGTTTAACCGGCAATGGCAATGGCACATAAGACGAGGCTAATCTGGCACTAACCACTGATGTTTGGACGATGCAGTTTACACAGGCTCACTCCAGATGATTGAGCACCTTGGACATACGAATTGAATGTTCAAACATACTTTATACCAAACGTGCCTGTTGGTTCAGACCCAACACAAATATTACACATAATATTTGTCCATCAAAACCTGTAAGTACCTACATCTTTTAGTTCACCGTAAAATTGTGTCAAATTATTTTTTAATTAGACAAAATGTTATCTATCATTGTAAGACTATTTTTTGGATGGCTGATGTTACATAAATAATATGTATAACGACTTAATTGACTTAACATAATTGTCGTGTATACATATTTTTGTAACTTTAACCGTATCGATATCTTTGTAGGGAGCTGTACAAATGTAACAACAGAGAGAACACCAATGATTTAGAAAAAAAGGAAACAAATAAACAAAGTTTCCGCTTTTTGTGGAACAAACGCCAATGAATACATGAAGGCACAAAGTTAACGCAAAGAAAGTAACAACCTCGAAGTTTCACTATTCACTGTAGTGCCAATGACGTACGCAGTTAGCATTGTTCTTAAGTAGACAAAACCACGTATACTCTGTTTATTAAACCAAGATACTAAAATGACGTTTAATGTGTTACCTGTTTTTTACATCTCATAAAATAGTGATGTGGCACAACCGGTAGGTAATCACCGAAAAGTTTAGGCTTACCTAGTAGAGGGCAACAATAGTAGGTAGGTAGAGGTACTTATACCTACCTATGTTAAATACTTATCAAATGTTAAGATATGAACGGATCCTTTACGTACTAACACACATAAGGCATTTAAGACATTCTAAAAAAAGGTAAAATGGGTCTAATGAAAATGCCAGCGTTTAGTTCAGTATTTCGACTTTTTGTATATTTCATTTTGATTCTAAGCAAGACCTGCCCAAAAGCTCAATTCTTATAGAATTTAGAATATTGAATGGTGATTGAATGCTTTCATTTTGTTTTTGTCCCCAAAATATATTGTTTTATCGATTGATTGTAATTATGTCGAAAACCGAAATCAGTGAGCGGCACTATTCGTACTATGATTGTCACATTATTTTTACATTCGACATTTCATACTGTCACTTTACTATCTAGGTTAAATAAACAGAGTATAGTTTACTATAACTGCGCTTGAAATAAAAAAAATAAAAAATCAACATAACTAAAATTAAAGTTGCTTAACAAGAAAAAAACTGGAAACGTCTTCATCATAATTAAAATAACAGCTTTAAATGAAGTAACACGTAAAACTTGAAGTACTTGACGTCGTCGTAACAGTAAGACAGGAAAGGGTTTTTTTTTGTTTTAAACTTCAACAAAACCCACACAAATCTTAGTTCAATGGATACCATTTTTCAATAAAGGCCACTACTAAGGGCCGGATTTTATTATAGTTTTAAATTCGGTCTGATTTAATTTCTCTCAAAAACAAGACTAAAAAATTCTGCAAGTAGGCCGCAAAACGCTCACATACATGAGTAGTCACTTTTTAAAAAAATACCAAGCGCTTTCGGAAAAACCTTACCATCTATGTAATACCAACCTACGAGTATTAATGATATTGAAATGCTTAAAATGATGTAGGTACAGGTAGGTAACTGATACTCGTACGTTGGCGAAACACAAATTCAGTATTTACGTAATATTTAGGTAGCAGTGGAATAGTACTAAGTATATAGTATCTGGTTGGGATGAACTTATTGTAACGGTTCAGCTATGACTATAATATAACTGTCCAGCGCCGCGGCGAGCGAATCTTATGTTCATTATAAGATATACTTCACCGCACAGTAACTAGCTCTAATAAATGGGCTAACTGGCTTAATAGTCGTACGTACAGTCAGCATCAAAAGTAGCTGGTTACTTTTGTACTTCGTCGTTTTACAGCCACGTACTTAGAGTAAAAAAAAAATCAGCTACTTTTGACTTTTGATGCTGACCGTACAAGGAAATAGTAAGTACTATTTAGGGTGTGAATAATTTATCCTTTTCATCGGAGTTACATAGGCGGACCGTTATTCCAACCAAACCATTTGAAACTGCATTTTCACAAATACTTGTCCGATTCCATTAGCTACTTACGTACTATTTTTAACCGACTTTAAAAAAGGAGGTTATCAATTCGTTTTTTTTCTTTAATGTTTGTTACCTCAGAACTCCGTCATTTATGAACCGATTTGAATTTTTTTTTGCGTTCGCCTAGCAATTTCTTCAATTAGCTCCCATAAGCACCAAATCAGGATCTGATCATTGGATCTTAAGAAAATCGAGGGAACTCTTCAAATGTTGCAGGGGCACCTATAGTAAATTGGATATATTTAGTAGTAACTCGTGCATTTGCTCTTGAAAATCATCATTTGGTGAAGTGGAACTGACGATGAGGCTTTGACAAAGTTGTTAAGCAATTTATGCTCGTCGTAATGCATATGGTAAAACGGGTGGTGAAGCACCAGGACTCCTTAGTAATAAACGTCTCTGCATCGGAAAAAGCAATCTTTCGTACGAGCAGTTGATATTAAACTATTGTATCGTAGATTATTTACACTAAAAAGCGTGAAAAAAAAAAATTTTTAACAAAAATTTAACCGACTAAAAAGAACCATCTTCAGACTGGTAGAAAATTATTTTCACGGTTTTTTGTAGTCGGTTCAATTTTTTCTTAAAGGAAAGTAGAGGATACATGCTGTGTGCGTAAAATTTTGTCGTGTGCAGCTATGATGAACTAATCAATCACTAATTGAAAATATTGAAAATTTTCTGTTTTTCGGTATAATTTGTTTTACAAAATAATATGAGTAATTTAGAAAATCGTTTTAGATGCAAGTGTAATACCTACTAACTTTAATTTGATTCAATTAATTAACTTCAAATTATACCGACACCATTGGCTGGCCCATGGACTGTAATTAGAAACTCGTGCAATGGTATGACGAAATCGCTCGCCGCTCCGCTCGTCGCGCAGAGACTTGGCCAGCCCGTAATGGTAGGAACGATGTTAGCATTCAGATTACGAGCTTTTAGAACTAGTTCCAGTACAAAAATCTACGAACATTTTAGGTTGGTGATGGAAATAGCTAGTGGCCGGATTACCCTCATTCCTTGTTTTGATCCGGTAAAAGCGGATTTCCTGATTTTTTCGATTTTTAGACCTCGAAACAAAAAACGGAACCCTTAAAAGATCGCATCACATGAACGTCTCCGCTCCGAATCTAGGTAGGTACTATTTATACAGGATGTCTCTGAGACGGCGCTTTAAATGCAAGGTTTGATTGACAACCTTTATATTATATATTTGAATCGATTAAGTTGAAATATGCTTAGTGTAGCGTGTCAAAATCTTACGGAGACTGAAATAGGTATAGTCAAGTTCAGGTGTGCTAAGTATGAGGCCCGAATAGAAACAATCGACGAGCGGGATGCCGCCGCCTGCAACTTAACAACTTGCATCACTGGACGTGACGACACTACGAATTTAGCAAGAATTCCCACTACCAAAGACCGCATGGCACATGCTTATGGACCATGTTTGTAAACTACCGGGCGTATAACTTACTTTGGTATTGTTATCTTAATATTGGATTTGTTTACTTGAGATATAATATAATACATAACGTCTAACTAACGTATTGCTTTTTATGGAAAAGTTGTAAAACAGGTAGCTACGAATGTTGAGTAAAATTGTTTCACCTCGTCAACTGATATCATTTTTAGGGTTCCGGAGCCAAAATGGCAATAACGGAACCCTTATAGTTTCGCCATGTCTGTCTGTCTGTCTGTCCGTCCGCGGCTTTGATCAGGGACTATCAATGCCAGAAAGCTGTAATTTTGCACGGATATATATGTAAACTATGCCGACAAAATGGTACAATAAAAATAAAAAAAAAAAATTTTTAGACGTATAGTGGGGGTGATTTTTTTTCTCATCCAACCCTATAGTGTGGGGTATCCTTGGACTATAACGGCTAAATTTGCTTGAGAATTATTAGCACTTTAAGAGTAAATAGCAGCCTAAGGTATAAAATATACCTAAACTTGGAAGATTCCGTATAAAATACGAAATCCTTAGGGGCTGTTTCACCATCCATTGATCAGTGTTAACTGACGGTTAAATGTGATGCCGCCTCCATCTATTCGAACAAAACAAATAGAGACGGCATCACTTTTAACCGCCAGTTAACACTAATCAATGAATGGTGAAACAGCCCCTTAGAAAAATATTACTTAATTTTCGTAATGGCTACGGAACCCTATTTCGGGCGTGTCCGACACGCTCTTGGCCGGTTTTTAATTTGAATGTATTCAATAATAGTTTTTTTTTTAACAAACGATGCTAACATGTATATTCATAAAATCTGCCGCAGCGGAACGTGCAAAAATATCTGACACGTTCTCCTGGCTCTAGAAATAGAGTCGTATCCACGTCGTATCAGATATTTATGCACGCTTTGTTGTGTCAGATATTAGTGTTGGTGACTACTTTATAACCCTACATGGCTGAACACATGCATGCACAGATAATTTATATTTAACCTGCAATAATAAAAAAACTTTTTAACTCGAAAAATGGTATATTCCCACGTCACAGTGATAAACGCATTCTTCGCCGTGGGAGCCGCGGGCCACCAGCTGGCTTATAATACTTACATATTAATCTACCGTGACACCCAGAAATATTGAACTAAATTATATGTATCTAAATACACTCTTTATGGCACATAAAACATTAATAATAAAAATACAAAATACAGAGAGAGGGATCTCTTCCAGCTAAGCTAGTTTAGAAAAGACAATTTATAAAGATAGGCGAACAATTAAAATTACGCGCCTTATAAAGAAAAACAGAAGTAGGTACTCAAAAATCAAAATATATTTATTTAAATAGAAAAATATGTACCTACACTAAATCATACATATAAAACAGACATTTACATAATTAATTAAACAGTCAAAAAATAAAATTACCTATGGCACAAAAGCGGACACAGTCGTGCCTCAAGTGTCTATGCCATGCCATAATTATATAGGTCATTGAAGTATTCCTCGACTACAAATGCGTGACTGACCCGTTCATTATATTTTAATAACAATTCACTTACTCAGCTTAGATTTTTCATTGAATAAATATTTTAATGGACCCGTTGTCCTGTCATCAAGCTCGTACATATTTAATCACCTCCAGGTCGGAAGCAGCTAACTGCAGTTATTTGAAATCGAATACAGTCATTCGTTTCCCGTGTTATTGGTAGCCTTCCTTGTTAGTAGGTTTGTCATTACCTGGTTATTACTTACCCATCATAAGCTTCATCATTATCCAATTAGAGTAATTTAGTTACTAAATGTTATACTTTACTAGCCGTGCCAGCGACTCTGACGAGTAAAAGCATGAAGTAGTAACGTAAAATTAAAAATTACAAATAAAACCATCATAGCATCTGTGAATTTTTAGTATAGGTAGGTACTCCGTTCTAAATATTCAATCTTTCATTCTATTTTATCTATGTATTTAGGCTTTATTTAGGTAGGTATGTTCTATTTAATTATTATAATTGAACCAGCAAAGAATAACTAAAGTGCCTAGCTACCTTTTATTAAATGGACGTTGGATTTAGTAAACCCATCTTCCAAACATTAAAGTTCTTATTATTTTAACCTATAAAGGGAATTTAAGGTTTTCAATACTTTATTTTTTTCAACATTGAAAAAAACACGAACAATCTCGGCCTATCTTTTTATCTAAATAAAAATATTTTTAAATGAAACGACAATGGAACATAGTAATTTATTACTAAGGTTTTATAAGTGACATTTACTGATTAGTAAAACCTATTTTTTAATAAGAAGTCAGGTCAAGGTTGTTTACCTTTTCCCTTATTAGTACAGTACCTAAAAAAATGAAGTTTACAATAAAAACGATTCCGAATACCTGTAATTGCTTGTAATCGTAGTGAAATATCTAAATTGTTTTGCCATAATTATGACACACAGCTCGTCCGTTTTATCTAGACACATGGCATTGAGTAGGTTACATAACCACCCATTTTAAAAGAATAGAAGCCACGCATAACTACAGTGGATATATTTATGCTAAACCATTTTATTACTCATCCATTAACTTATTTCTCACTACAGTCGTGCGACTGCGTACAGATAAATCAGAATAAGAAAAAAACTAGGTTCCGTTTTTGCCATTTATTTAACTACTAATTCTCATCACAGTTTAAAAATATCATACTTATTTTTTGGATTTTCATTCAAATTAAGATTTTCAGAGAATTCCAAATCAACAGAGACTTGAATGATGTATTTATTTTTTTATATTTTGCCAGAAAAAGTGTCAAATTGTTATTTCTACCCTCTGGTCTAGTGCACCCCACCTTCAAGCTGTAAAAGAATGCTTGGCAAAACAGTAATTATCGGCGGTTAGCGGCGCGCGTGGTAAGCTAAAATTCACTTTGCTGTAACTTTATAAACTCATAATAACTTTGCTGTCTTCTCCTTGGGAACGTTTATATCAATTTGCTTCACTGATATTGGATAAATGTTCTACTTTCATTAACTTAAGAAAGTGAAACGAAGGTTGTTTTACTTGAAAACTATATTTTATGTAATGAGCTTAAATATAAAAAGGGTAACGATAAAAAAAAGACGGACACCAAGACAGCGGTAGGCAGGTTTTGTTTCCCTTAAAACATGGAAAAAGGTCCTATGAATCTGTTAAAAATATTGATTACCTACATCAATTGCATGATTATTTATTACAATCAGAGTTTGAAGTGACCTATTAAGATGTATTAAGTGAGTATTAGCTATACTATCGAAACATATATCCTACGCACATTAACCTAATTAAATTAAGGTTACTTAAGTTTTGGGTATAAATTATTTTATCATCGAAGCTGCTTTAAAGTTTAAATCCAGTCCAGATTTTTAATTTTGTTTACATCAGGTAGGTAAACTATACCGGGCGTGGCCTGTAATACGAGCAAGAAATTAAAACATAGATCGTCCTCGTCAAACTGAACAACGTTAGTTCAGCGACTTTTAAAAATAATGGAGTCTCTGAATTTTTCTTTTTTCATACAAATTACATATTGCGATCATTGTACGCCATCCTAGAACACAACTGACGTCGCCTGTCACGCTACACACATCGAGCATTTTGCTTTACATTGCTTCTTCCAATAAACTTAAAAGTGTAATAAAAATTAAAAAAAAACGAATTATTTTTATAAGTCACTGAACTAATGTTGTTCACTTTGAGGAGTATGATCTATGTTTTTAATTATTTGCTCATATTACAGGCCACACTCGGTATTAGGTCAAAATCACCATCATGAACGTTACAGCCGTTTAAATGCTCAAAAATAACGCACACACACACTTAAACTATTGACAATATATTTAGATAAACTACGCTGCTTATTATAGCGACTGTATCTACCAACGAGCATTGGTCCCTGAACAACGTGGCGTTGTTACGTAACTCAAAAATCAGCCCAATGGAAATAAAAATGCGCAACTTCTTACTAAAAGCAATAAAACTCCCATTGTTAGCCAAATTTTATATCATAACGCTCACTGACTAAACTTTGAGGCCCTCGATCCAATTGAGCTACTAATAAAGTTAAGCCTCAACAAAGCTTGGCTCCTAACCGCCACACACACACATCCAGTCCTGTAATGACGGTGCAGCCTTCGCCAGTGCAATGTAACTGTGCAGCGGGCATGTATACCGCGCGCGGCACGTGTAAAATCAGGGCCGTCCCCCTTTCTACCGCACCCCAGCCCTGATCGCCTGGTAGCCTGGCTGCTTTTAAAAACTATCTAAAAGCTCAATTCTTTGATTTGCAGCAATGAAAATATTTTGTAGGATTTAACTTTGAGTGAGAAACAAAATTATTTTTAACGAAATGTAGGTTTTCCTTAATATATTAAAGCGTAGATATAAATATTAAGCTGTACTATGGATAATAGTTATCTTTTAAATATTTATAGTCAAAAGGACAGGTTCACAAGCATTGCTTGTGCGTAGGTGTAGCAGTTTTAAAGTCGTAAGTAGTCGTAGCGCCTACGAGTCCACGAGCTACGATTTCGTAGATGGTGCTACGGAACCGTGGCATGTAGCCATAATTTTGTATTCCATTAAGTTTTGACCGGATTTTACTCCCATAACTATTTTATTCTTTACTTACTGTTGCCCGTGAATTCGTCCGTCGGTGTTCCGTCCGCGGGAAGAAGGCAAATTTTCAGGATAAAACTATCTTAGGTGGAACTTAAACTATGTCCATGCCAAATTTCTTAAATCCGTTCAGACGTTATTGTATGATAAAATGAGTAACTAACATTTTACATGTTTTTTCATTTATGCTTATCATATTTGTAGGATATACTATTATTAGCTAAATTTTAGATTATAATGACCGATTTACTTGAAGCAGATGACGCGAGCATGAGAACCGTGAACCCGAGACTCCAAGCTTCGTTGAGCTCAATAGCTAAGCCTTTAATCTAGAAAGAATAAGATGAAACCTCTTAATCTTCCATGCTTGTAAGATAATAAAAAATATAATCTAGTGAACTCAGTACAAAATAACGATGTACAAAAAAGTTAACAGGCTGAAATTCACATTCGCAAATTTAAGGGCCTCATAGCATAGCTTATTTTTAAAAATAAAAAAGTAGCATGTCCACATGGAGTTCTAGTGCCATTACCTTTTCCCGAATTCTGCCAACTTTTTGGACACGGAAACATTCCATGTTTGGAATGGGTGTACATAATAATCACGCTGACAAAGTGGCACAATAAAATTTTGTAAGATTTTTCTGTAGCATTTATAAAGTGTGTGTTTTTCTCTTCTAGGTGTGGTTTTAAAAGTATTACAACTTTACATAAAACTTATTTTCGGATCAGTGATCCATCTGCGGAATATTAAAATTAAAAGTGTTCAGTTAATTGCAATAATGGATTGGAAAGGAAAATTATGACAGCTAAATTAACTATTACTAGTTAACGAGTAAAAATCAATCTTAACTACGCACTATTTCTTAAATATTAATTGTATCATTAAAGATAATTTGATTATTAAATGAAGGTAAATGTTTTTGACATTCATCGTCAATTTGTTGACATTGCTTTGCGTTGCATTTTTTTAATGAAATCAGCTTCTACAGTTAAAAGTGTGTTTATAAAGGAGATTGCATGTGGCCGCGACCTGTGCAGGGAATAAAGCCGATTACACAATACGTGGACAACACTCCTTGAGTTATTTCCGCACCATTGTTGAAGTAACAGCCGGGAGAAAGGATTTTAAACGAAGGTTGAATTTTACTGCTAAATAAGAGTATTTTCCTACTCGTAGATAGTGATATATTTTTCTTTTAAAGAAACTTTCCTTCATAGTCTGGTGTGCCATGACGAAATAAAGACGCATCATAATAATAAAAACAGTGTTGGCGGTCGGCTTATTTATCATGACCAATTTTGCTTTACAAGAAATATTGATTCCATGGAGCACGTTATTGATTTGAACCAAGTTAATTTTGCGAACAAATGCAGCTGGTATGGATTCATTGTACAAACAGTTAAGTACAGGATTGGTTACTTGTTTGTATTTATTAGAGGCTATATAGTGCCTGTATTAATACTGGCTCTGAAATGTAATCATATTACATAGTTCGTATAATGAATGGTTGACACAGCAAACAGCTGTTTGTTATTCTTGTTGTGCGAACTGACGTACACACGTCGTATGCTTGAATTTTTACTATTTTACCTTTAATATACATATTATTTCTGCTACCGTTCTACATAATTTCATTTGGTTATGGGCCCAGGACGTCCAGAACGTATAGTAGTCCAGAAATAACGTGAAGACTTATTAAAGTGTAAATAAAAGTGGTTTGAAGTTGCAAAAATTTTTCTCCGTTACAATATGTCAGACGAAAACAGCTGTTCGATCGGCATAAGCGGAATAAGAAAATTGAAAGGTTCGTCAAATTACCCGAACTGGAAATTCTTGGTGAGGAATTACTTAGAAAATAAAAACTGGTGGGAAGTAATTTCAAAGGATGTGGTAGACGATGACGTGGACAGGAAAGCGCGAACAACGATTTGTTTGTTGTTGGAACCTGAGTGCTTTACTCACGTTTACAATGCCAAATCTGCCAAACAAGTCTGGAGTAATCTACAGAATGTTTACAAAGACAAGGGTTGGGGAAGGCGAATCTGCATTCAACGAGAGCTGTTCAGTAGCAGGTTAGAGAACTTTGACTGCATTGAGAGTTACGTTCCTTGCACAGCAATTGTCGGATATCGATTCACCAATACAGGATGACTGGATCATATCGATTTTGCTCGGTGGACTGACCCCTGAGTACGGCCCCCTCATCATGGCTGTAGATAATAGCGGTACAGAGATCACGTTGGAGCAAATAAAAACGAAATTACTGCAAGAAGGAAGTAGACAGAGCAACTTGAACACAAACCATGAACAAGCCCTAGTTACAAGAAGAGCACAGAACGATGCCAGATCACGCCCCAAAACCGTTGATCGTAAGCAGAAGTTTGTTTTAAAGTGCTATAAGTGTCACAAGCAAGGACACAAGGCGTCCGAATGCGAAGAGCGGAAGAAAACCGCGAATGTCTGCCTGAATGCTAAGGAGGCGATTGACAAAGACAAGTGGTATCTTGACAGTGGATGCTCAAATCACATGACTCATCATAAGAGTAGGTTGTTGTCTTACAAACCCGAGAACGGCAATATGAAAATTTCAGTAGCGAATGGTGAAAAGCTAGGCGTACAAGGACGGGGGAACGCTGAGCCTCGAGTCGGCGAAGAAAAATTATTTCTGAATAATGTTTTACATGTTCCCGATTTATCCATGAACTTAATATCGGTTAGCGATTTGACCAAGAAGAATTATTGTGTTAATTTTGACAAAGGAGGTTGCACGATTCAAAAACAGAATCGGTCTACTGCAAGATGTCATGAAGTTGACGGAATTTACGAGTTGGCACAAAACAAAAACAACGTCGTCAATTTGACATTGTCAAAACAAAACGAAAATATTTCAAACATTTGGCATAAACGACTAGCGCATTTACGGGATTGGAATTTCGAAGGTGTGATTTGACGGAACCATGTATTGCATGTATCGAAGGAAAGACATGCAAAAGTCCCTTTAAAAACAAAGGTACGAGAGCGAGCGACATTTTGGAGCTCGTGCATACTGATATTTGTGGACCGATGGAAGAACCATCGTTCGGAGGTTCGAGGTATGTCCTACTATTTATTGATGATTTTACTCGGAAGACGCATGTTTACTTTTTGAAAAATAAAAGTCAAACCTTCGATAAGTTCCGTGAATATAAGGCGGAAGTTGAGAAACAGACGAGTAGGTCAATAAAGTGCCTTAGATCTGATAATGGAACAGAGTACTGTAATGGTAAATTTAATAATTTTTTGAAGTCAGCAGGTATTAAACACCAGACGACTGTACCTTACACACCTGATTAAAATTCGGTCTCGGAGAGAGCGAACCGCACGATTATCGAGAAGGCGCGGACATTGTTATCGGAAGCAAAATTGAGTAAAAAATATTGGGCAGAGGCTGTAAATACAGTTGTTTATTTGAAAAACAGAAGTCCCACAAAAGCTTTGAGCGATGCTGTACCGGAGAAGCTATGGACAAGAAAAGATGTAGATGTAAGTCATCTGAAAATCTTTGGTTGTTTGGCTTTTAGTTTGAAACCAAAACAAAAGCGACGCAAACTAGACATGAAAACTGAGACTATGGTATTCATTGGATATCCAGAAAATCAAAAAGGCTATCGTTTAATGAATCCAAGGACTGGGAAGGTTTGTACAGCGAGAGATGTCAAATTTTTGGAAAATGTTTTTCTTCAAGATGTGAAAGTTGACAATTCTGTGGTACGCTTAAGCCTTGATACAGAGTCAGTTGTACAGTCTAGTGTACGCAACGTAAACAACGATGGAGACGATACTTCGGAGGTGCATGATGATAGTTCGTCAAATAACACTGTCAACCAGGAGTTACTACCAGAGGAGAGTGTACCAAGTGTACCCGAGCAGAGAGTACCTGAAGAGGAAGTTGCTGAAGAGGAAGCGGCGTTACTTCAACCCGTAGAAAGGAGGTATCCTCTAAGAGAGCGTAAGCCAGTCGATCGTTATGGCTGTAACGTCATGTGTGCTATGGAATGCGTGATTAATGACGATCCATTGACTGTAGAGGAAGCGTTGACGAGGCCTGATGGTGATCTGTGGCAAAAAGCGATGGATGATGAGCTAAAGTCACTGAATGAGAACCAGACTTGGAAATTGGTCGACCTTCCAGCAGACAAGAAGCCAATTCAGTGCAAATGGGTCTTCAAAGTCAAGAGAGATAGCGATGGCAAGGTAACCAAGTACAAAGCTAGATTGGTAGCCAAAGGTTTTACGCAGGTACGTAACCCATCATACAGTTTGAAGAATAGTTCGGATTTAGTAAGCAAAATTAAAGATTACAGCATTCCGCCTAACGCAACATTGCTTTCTTTAGATGTAGATAGTTTATTTACTAATGTACCATATAGTGAGACAATAGTTATTCTTAAAAACCATTTGGAAAGGAAGCGTTTACATCCTGGGGAGGTTTGTGAATTAATTAATTTGGTAACTTTATGCATGAAGCAAAATTATTTCCGGTTTAATGGACAGTATTATTTACAGAGTGATGGTTTAGCAATGGGATCACCTCTGAGTCCATTAATGGCAGATATTTTTATGGATTACTTTGAAAATAGGTACATAGTGGGTAACAATAATATTGTGTATTATTATAGGTACGTTGATGATTTAATTCTGTGCTGGAGGGGAAGTATGAGACAGCTCGACTTGTTTGTGAATGGTTTAAATAAAATGTTAAAATAAAATTTAAAAAAGAATTAGAAGAAAATTTTTCGTTAAACTTTTTGGATTTGACAATTAATAGATTTAATAATAAACACCAATTCAAAATTTACCGAAAGCCCACGTACACAGATGCCGTGATACCAGCATCGTCTAATCACCCGTGGCAGCATAAATTAGCAGCTTTTCATTGTTATGTACATAGATTGTTAACTATACCTCTTTCTAGGGAAGATTTTGATTTAGAGTTGAATACTATTTATCAGATAGCGTTGTCGAATGGTTATACTAAATCAATGGTCAATAGTTTGGTTCAGAAGAAGCAGGCACGGATAGTGAATAGCATGCTTTACGCCGTGTTACCATCGCAGTCTTCTAACAAATATAGGTGTAGCATTTCATACGTTGGTTGTTTGTCTGATAGAATTTGTGGTATTTTAAAATCAAACAATGTTAAGGTAGCCTTTAAGACTAACAACTCTTTGTACTCTAAACTTTGTAACCACAAAGAGAAGGTAGATAAAGGAACTAGATCGGGTGTATACAAGCTCACTTGTAATGACTGCAGTAAAGTATATGTCGGTCAGACAGGACGCAGTTTTAATGCTAGATTTAAAGAGCATGTTTCGGCATATAGGAATGAGCATCCTGATAAGTCGAATTTTGCCAAACATTTGTTGGAACTAAATCATTCTTTATCGGACTCAGATTCGTATGAAGTGATACATTATTGTGGCAAGGGGTATCGTCTCGATGTTTTAAAATGCATGGAGATAATTAGATACAACAGTATGGGGTCTATTATTAATGAGCAGGTAAATTTAGTTTCATCTCCCTTGCAACGGCTTGGATCTAATTTCAGCAATGGTAGTTAATAAAACATGCCTTGACAGTAAATAAATAAAAATCAAGGTAGTTTTGAAGGACGGTTAAAAAATTTATTAATAATTTGTGGGTAGTTTTGTTTTGTTTCATAAAACGTATGTGGGTACTTGGGGAGTTACAGTGACAAGTTAAAACGGTGGTTGTGGTTCGTTAGTCTAACAACTGGTAGCATGGTGTACGGTTGTGTCACTCTGAAGATGAGCTCTGGTTGAGTTCGAAACGCGTCAGTGTAGTGTGTGGTGGTGATAGATGGGTTTGTGTGATTTGTGTGTGTTCTTACAGTGTGGAGGTGGAGGAACTGCATGAACACGCATATTTTGCATAAGCTTAGCTATCGTAAGGTCGCGGGTGAGCAAGGAAATTATTTTAGTTCACCGCTAAATTTATTGCTCAAAAAATTGGTTATTGCAGAGATTGCGTTATGTGTCGTAGTTTTCGTAAATTAATAACAAAAACATGTGCGCATTAAAGAGGCGGCAAAACTGCAAAAGGTTTTCGTTTTTTATTAAATATCGGTACTTTTCAATGATATTTTGCATTGACGTGATCACAAAAATCGGCGCCCTGGTAAGAAATACAAACGATAACATTTCTATTTCTCTTGTTGTAAGTCTTATGGCTCTAGGTGTAGATAGAGCTTTTAAAATCACTCTCCCAAGCAATGGGGGCAAGTATGCGTGTTGTTTTCTCATTTGTCTCTTATTATGTCCTTTTCTGACTAACCAGTGGGAAAAGAATGAACGTAGCGACAAAAGGAAACGAAGCGCGTGCTAGCCAGTTTCACAGATGTGTCTTGCTCAATGTGCAGTCAACCGATAGCGATACCTTTGCTCGACAAGACAAGCACGTGTAAGCTTGGTTGAACCTCGAACGTCATAATATCATAATTATGAACACGCATTCTGAAAACATTATTATAATCTCCATAATATAAAATGAAAATCTTCATTTTAAGTGCTTTGATTTTGCTGCAATTGGTTTTAAGTATTTGGTCTCTGACTTGACAAATACGTGACAGTAAGTGAAAATAGTTCAAAAAAATTTGGCAGCTAATTTTTCAGCCCATTATTATTAAGCCCCACTATTGGACAAGTGGGCAGTTACCTTTTCTCTTTACTTTGTGTAAATTTTATTGTTTAGTTACATTAAAAAACTCAAAATGTTATATCCTGTACTTATGCTTCATGTTAAATACCCACGGCTTTGGGAGGTAATTCTTTCTAAATGCCATTTAATAAAATTATGTTTTAGCCAAATTATACATCAAAATGTTTAAATAATTCAGCAATATTGATTCAATCGCATATGAGTTGTTACACAGAATATTTCATATTTCATAGCTCAACGCTAAGCATCTGCTTTAGTTGGCATACGAGTTAGTTCGCCAAAAAACTGTTGGCAGTAAGTAAATTCGTTTCGCATATTGACAATTTTGAATTAGTAAAGGTTGCTTGAACAACGTTTCTCCTTTTAATCAATATATTTATGTCCTTGGGTAGGAAGGTCCTTGGGCTTGGGTAGGAAAGTAATGGAGTAAGAAACTGAGAACATTCGCCATTTCATAATTTTCGTCATTTACCTGATTTAATAGAGCTTTTTAAAAGCTATAATATCAGTTTTTAAACACTGAACATAGTGTCTACATTATCATTGTAAAACAAATCAATCAATAATTTATTGCAAGGTAGTAAGTACAAAAATATTAAATTTAATGTGAAAGGAAATGATGAAAATGTAATGTCCTACGAATGAAGTTAAATAAATTAAAATGGTTATGATAACAGCTCAGATAATCCCTCTGACCGTCTGAACGGTCATATCACGAGACCTAATGAATTAGTATAAATTGAGTGGTAACCACAGTTGTGAATGACGTTTAATTTTAAACTATCCTCACAGGGCGGAAAAACTGTTTTCGATCGGAAGTAGGTGTTTGTGACCGGCGAATGGGGTAAGGGAGCGAGCGATGCGCGAAGTGGAATGGGCCCGGGACCGTGTAACGAAGCCCCTTGGCGCCTCTGATCGCCTGGTATAAGTTGGCATTGACTTAAGGGAGGCATCCGACGATAAGTTGGCGGATCGCGGAACGTCGGCCAACTTGCCCGGCGGCTTTTGTTTTGCAACCTTTTGCAACAAGTTCTTTAACGTCCGAAGTTGAATCGCCTTATGATCCTCTGTTGAGTATTTTAATGGATTCATTTAGCTCTTAGATGGTTAGCGTTTGAAATAAATAAATTAAATGGAGAATTTTAATATACAATTTTATTATAACGTACTAGAATAATAAACGAAATGACACGTATGATAAATTGATTTTATAAAATATATAACAAAAAATAGAACCGACTACAAAAAACCATGAAAATAATTTTCTATCAGTCTGAAGTCGGTCGCTGCCTCAGCACGAGTCAGCAGGAGTGGACTTATATTTATAGTAATCTACCTCACCTCTACTCACTTTATATTGGGCTTCAACCACTCCTGCTGGCTCGTGCTGAGGCACCGACTGACCTCAGACTGGTAGAAAATTATTTTAATGGTTTTTTGTAGTCGGTTCAATTTTTTGTTATCATTTTTTTTCACTCTTTTTTGTGTAAATAATCTAAGATACAATAGTTTAATAACTGCTCGTCATCTTTTACGAAAGATTGCTTTTTCCGATGCAGAGACGTTCATTATTGCGGAGTCCTGGTGCTTCACCACCCGTTTTACCATATGCTTAGCAACTGTGTCAAAGTAATTAAAATTTAACGTTCACGGTCCTCCGATGGTCAACTGTGGTCTTCATCATCAGTTCCACTTCACCAAATGATGATTTTCAAGAGCAAATGCACGAGTTACTACTAAATATATCCAATTTACGAAGAGTTCCCTCGATTTCCTTAATTTTGCATTATCCCTGATAAAAAGTAACCTATGTCAATCAAGGATAGTGTAGCTTACTAACGGTGAAAGAATTTTTAAAATCGGCTTAAAAGTTTCAGAGATCCGACTACAAACAAAGAAACGAAAAAAGTTTAGATATTGCCCTATCCCGTGGGAATTTCGAAAAATCCTTTCTTAGTGCACCTCTACAACACTCGAGGTACATGTATGCCAAATTTCAAGTCACTAGCACCAGTAGTTTAGGCTGTGCATTGTCTGTCAGTCAGGCAGTCAGTCACGGTATTGTTTTATAGGTATAAAGATAAAATTCGGCCATGTTAATATTACGCTAATATATTATTCGGGTAAACAATCATTCGGCTTATAAAGAATTAAAGTTTAAGATTCGGCGTAAATAAAGTATGCGAAACCTGGTATGCGTAATTAGTTACGGACATTAAAAATATGCCAAATACATGTCACCCCTTTACATTAAGTCAAGGCAAAGCAACACAAAAATATCTGTGAGAATTACAAAATGAAAATATTTAATTATCTGCACCATGAAAACGAACTCATTTCAAATAGTGAGCGTAATTATGCAAAGCGCAATTGAGTTGTAAGATAAAATTGCAAACTTGTAATTCAAAATGCTTTGAAAATATTGTTTCATCTACAAACGTGTATACCTAAGAAACGACCAACTTTATGAATATTCTAAAGATAATTTATTTTAAACTCAACTAATTAATGTAAATCAGCGCTAAATCTTGTTAATTTACAATTACTTACATCGTACAATCTCTTGTCAAATCGCTTTCTCGAAATTACCCGATACTTTCGCGCGGTTATCCCTCGACACGTGTCCTAAAGTCAGCGATACCTGATTATCACACTTGAGCCTCAAACGATGCAAGTTCAAGCATGTAGTCTTTACAAATTGAAAGAGAGAGTTGGGATACAGACCCGCTTTCCCACATTCCGGCGATAAAAGGGAAAACTGTTCGAACCTGTGCGAAAGGGACGGCGAGTGGGCCATGTCGGTTGTTAAAGCGAGTGGGGAATACAAGTGTAAGGGCTTACCTCCTCGCGAGTGCTGGGCTCCTGGTAGCTCGTTACAGGTCGCGTAACGTCTCGCGGATTCCGAGCGCGGCGAGCGAGCGGTGGCGGCGGCTCAGCGGCGCAGACTGCAATCGCATCCTGTTCACAAGGGGTGGTGCATTCTGTGCAAGCGAGACTGCAACGCCCGCCCATTCGCCTCGTGCCTCACTTTCCCGCCCTACTTGTTCTTATTAAAAATAACACGACGAACTTTCATTAAAGCAGAGCAAAGTAACTCCTGATTTGATTTTTCTAAAAAGAAAATTGAAAAAGAAATTTCAATCGATTTATTTACAAAACAGCTGACACGAAGCTCCTTTGATTCTGTCAAAAACTTCAATTTAGTCAAAATACTTATCATAAGTATACTTGATTTTAGAAAAAATAATAAAACCATCTACATAAATAAAGCACGGCTTTCGCTCGGGTTGACGCAGGAACGTCTCGAAGGCTAATGTTTAGTCTCGGAGATGTTTTTAGCTTACCGACTGATGGGGCGCTTGTGTGGGCCGAAAGAATTACAAGATAGTTGTCATGCAAAGGCTAGGGTTATCACATTCACAGGTGTTCATATTATATGTAGCAGACATAACTTCGGTACTATTTCTTTTTCCAATTTTATATAGCTAAGTGTAAAAAGTGTACCTTTTTGAACAAATCACATTATGAATACCACTCTTCCCATAAAGTAGAACCATAAAGTACAAAACGCGTCCTACATATTTTTAGTGTTTATTAGAAACACATTTTTCCTAGACTTATTATCCTAGTTCCGGAGAAATATTTATTAAATTTTAAGTAAAACAATGAAGAAATTCCTATATTATTGTCATGATCGTACGGATTTACTGTGCAGAAGCTCCTTGGAGTCTATTTAAGTTTAATAGTAATTGTTACTAGCCAGCGAGTAAGTTTGTACTTGTACTTAGTCAGTGTCGGCAACCCTACTGCGGGCCCGCCTACGCAGCGCCGTCGTCCAGGCGACCGCGCGAAGCTGCCCGGCTGTACCTAATTCATACTAGTCTAGGGTTTATTAGTAATGTTACTAACTCGAAAATAAAGTAATGTAATTCGATCGTGTAATGTTCTCGGTAAATATCATGGCATTCGTAAAGTTTTAGCTATTTTGCACGTTCTTTTAATTCAAGTTAATTTTAAAGAACAGCGGGCAGGTGACATTACTAAAAAATACACACATAAATTTAATCGATTAGAAAGTCAATCATCGATTGAATTTCTGATTAAGAGTATTTAGGTTAGTTTAAACTTTTAGGTACATACTCGTAAGTAGGTAATTTCATAATTTCATTTAATACCGTGTCTTAGAAAATGGTTTAGTTTTCTTCAGAATTAATGAAGTTGTTACACCCGGGTTACAGGATTTTACATTAACGGAAAAGTGTCTCGTTGTGTTCGGTTGTCGTAATAAGGAAAACTTGAAATGTTTTCGATGGCAAAGAGTGGTGTAATTATGAAAAAGAGGAATGAACAATACTTAATTTAAAAAACCCTGGGCTGAATTTAAGGTATATTTGAAGACATTTATTGCATACGTGTAGGTAAATAATGTATCTGTTGACAATACGATGTCAAAGTTGATGTTGATTATAAAAAAAACTCTCCCATCCGCGGGAAATTTTGGCAAGTTTGTCGGCACTGTTTGGGAAGGGGTCATGCCAAGTTTTTCAAAGTTACACAAGTTTTTGAACTGGACTTAATCCGGACAAGCTTATAAATTTAAATCATAACAATGTAAATTATAAGACTTATAAGCCTATGTTCAGTTGTCATTGTGTCGTCTTGGCAGTGATAGTTTCATTTAGCCAGACGTTTATTAATTGTAGTCTAGTTAGACACTGAAAACTAGTGGGCTCGCTGAGTCTCATTTCCTATTAACCTTAAAGTGGTAAACCGTATTTTTTGTATTTTTTTTCTAGTTTTTTCTGTTGTTAAATGCATTTTTAATTTATTTTTGATCACACTTGCTCGTCACGTCAATGATGTTATTCCATGCCTGTATACTAAAGGACAATAGCCTCAATTTTTCCCGCGGGAACTATGGATTTACGTATAGTTTTTCTCCCCAAGTGAGTTATGACTTGAGTTTTAAAAAGTTAGTCATTTCGGACTAAAGAGGTTGCAAGTCAGCCAACGTTTTATTTACATCTTTAAACTTAGCTATAACCCAATTTTACCCCATAAAAAATTGCCACGCTTTATGAAACTTCGTTATTTTTATATTTTAAATTTATAGGTATCAAATTGTTTTGCAATAATTTTAGTAAATATTATTTTAGCAATTGGAACAATTTGGCCGTAAGACCATTTGAATTCTAAACTAAACAGTTCTTAGCATTATCTATGGTAGACGACTCGAAAAAATAGACGATCAGGGGTGCTACTACGAAATTCGAAAATCGAAGTTCATATCGTTTTCCTGACGCTAATATTATTTAATACGAGAGCAAGAGGGCCGGTACGATACGAACTTCAATTTTCGAATTTTGTAGCAGCCTCCTGTATTGACGGGTAGCCATTATTGTATTCAGTTGTTTTCTTAGCGCCTTCTTTGGCCGAGCTGTAAAGTGTTTGGACACAAAATAATTTAATTTTTTGCATTTTTTTCCTCGCAATGTGATGAAAATCATTGTGTGTATCACGGGCCGTAAGGGGATTACAAACTCGAGTCATTAAAAGCCTCTATCTAATAGACACTCGTTAGTAATTCCCTTCTTACACCCCTTAATGCACAATGCACTATAATATGGTATCTAACGGCTTTTCAACAGTTTTAGCCCTTATTTGTAACCAATAACATAACGTAAAGTATGTTTGGTATTTTAAAGTTGAAGCAGGTTGTCGCTATGAACTCCGCTCGAATAGACTGTGTCTAAACAAAATAACAGTATCTTCCAATAGCATGGAAGAGAATGCGTAAAATTATGTTTAAACTTTTAACTTAGGATCGGGAAAAACTGTAAGAGTTTTAATATTATTATAAATTTTTATAGGTACGTTAGTCGAGAGTGCAGGAACCAATAAGATGTAAGTGTACTTTGAAAGTTTCATATCAATTTCCTGTCATATTTACTCGAGCCAGAAGTTGTTTTTACTTCGCTGAACTTCAGGCGTCGTCGTCAACTGGCCGTGAAGTCACTTATTGGTTTTGACATAAGTATACATATTGTTTACATATTTATAAGTTCTTCTGTTAACCACATTTAATGCAAATAAATAAATGAAAATGAAATGAAATTGATAAAGCCTACTACAACACTACTTGGGAAAAAGAAGAAGCTGGTAGTACCTAATAATCGTTTAGTTTAATAGTTTACTAGATTACGTTTTGCTTGTGTTTGGCAAAGGTAAAAGTCAAAGTGACAGTACCTATGAATATCAACGAATTTAAAATAAAAAGCTTTATATTATAATAAAGTATCAAAACCGGCCATTAATCATATGTATAATACTCATGCAAAATTACAGCTTTATAACACTAGCAGTCTCCAATCTAAACCGCGGACGGACGGATATGGCGAAACTAAGGACTGCGGAACCCTAAAAAAATTTTTAATAAAAAATGGAACCGAATTCAAAATATTTGATCTAACTTTAAGAGATAGGCTGTATACGGAACAAATTTATTAAAAAAAAAGCAAGAGCAGCGGCTTTCGTACAACGAGCTTGCATACTTTATTAAAAGAGTGGGAAAATTGTAACATTTTGGAAATATTTCGCTGTCATATAATTCACTATGTTTTTTTTAATTTCACCTCGTGTTTTTGTTCTTTAATTTGTCCTTATTATAATTAATTCATTATTGACATATTTTTAATGCTAAAGGTCAACACAGTATTTTTTTATTAGGTTGGTATAATGCTTTTTGCTTAATTAAAAAGTAAAAAAAAAACTAAGAAAAAAGTAAAATTGAGCGGGATATTCGTTCATTTATGCTCGTTTTGTTTGCTAATTTAACTTTGTAGTTTTTAGTTTATATTTGAGAAGAGCACCGTACAAGCTTCGAGCAATAAGTTCTATACTAAACCCTCTAATAATGATCTATATAGCTACTTAATATAACAGACGTTTTGTAATTTTGCGGTTATACCTATGTATATCCGAACGTTTGTTCGTTTCTTTTTAGGGCTACAGAATTTGAAAATCGAACTTAGTATCGATTTGATCCTAACTCGCTTTTTTCATATTGAAGTGAAAGTGACAGATCAAAGTCAAGTTCAAATATTTGGCATTCAGTGAGTGGACCCAGCACTGTCCTCAGCATTTAAAAATAATAATTAAAAAGCTACTTTATCTCACTTCAACACGAAAAAAGCGAGAGAATTTATATTTATTTGGTATTAAAAATATATCGATACCTAATAAATTACATGACAACGAAATATTTCCAAAATGTAAATTTTCCCGATCTTTTAATAAATTATGCAACCTCGTTGCACGAAAGCCGCTTCTCTTGTTTTTTTTTATAACAGAATTCCGTCTGAGTTTTTCGAAATACATGTGCGGAATTACATTTTGAAATCTACCACGGGCTTTGCGGTGAAGGAAAACATCGTGAGGAAACCTGCACAAACCTGCGAAGCGATTCAATGGTGCGTGCGAAGTTCCCAATCCGCACTGGGCCCGCGTGGGAACTATGGCCCAAGCCCTCTTGTTCTGAGAGGAGGCCTGTGCCCAGCAGTGGAACGTATATAGGCTGGGATATAACAGAATTCCGTATACTGCCTCTACAGTTGGAATAAATATTTGTCAAATTGAATGAGTTTGTAACAAATCTATTTATGTTTATGTAATAGAAATCTTAATAAAATATATATCATTTTATAATAAATTATACGTTTATTATTCAACCTTTTTAATGACCCAATAAAGAAAGAAAGAAAGAAAGAAAACATTTATTCGTGACATTACATGACGTGAAGTGACAAGGATAAGAATAATAATAATAAAAACAGAAATAGAATTCGCGCTGTCATCATTCATCCACCATTACATCTCATATTTCGTTTGATGTTTCGTTCCAATGATGAGGCTTTTTGCATTATTAAAAAATAAGTACGAAATATTTTACAAGAAGTTTAAGTTCAAATTACAATGCATGTTATGAGTATGAGATTTGTATTGTACCTACTGTACCTACTATTACTTATTCTGTGCTACTGGACACTTTTTCGTTCCGAATTCAAAACCCCTCTACTTACCGCTTTTCAACAATGTTTGGAATTCTTATCTTTCTGGTGGCTTTTTAAAGATGTAATCGCGACTGTACGTATCATTTTTGAGTAAGGGTTTTAAATGTGATTTTTATATTTGTTTCTTAATAGGATTATATTTTTTAAAAATGTGTTTGTTTTGTAAACAGGTTATGTTACAATACATTCTGGAAATCACACATACAGGCCGTAAAATCGAAGATGTCGAAATTCATTTATGCACTGAGTGTCCTTAAAACTAATACCAATATGGAGACAGCTTTATCAGCGTACTACGCGTATGCGCACGCCTGGTTGCAATACAGTGTGATACTGTGGGGAGCGAGCACTGACTGCCATCAATTACTTGTGATGCAAAAAAAATGCATTCGCATTCTCACAAACACATGGATACCTAACAGCTGCCGCCCGCACTTCACAAAACTAAAAATTTTAACACTTCCATCACTGTTCATCAGGAAACACGCAAACCTATTTACGACAAGAAAGACACTGAGATCACACAGGAAAAATAAAAAACAATTATTTATACCAAAAACTAAACTAGCTATATTTAAAAATGCCCCATATTGCCGATGCATACGCATAGAAAATAAAATACCGGAAATGATCACTTTGGAAACCCACGACCTTATTGTATTTAAAAATAAGTTAAAATAATAATAAAAATGTTTATTTTCAAAACAATTTCTGTAGTAGTTAGTAACATTTTCGCCTTATAAACTAATGTTAAATACTCGTATTGTATGAGAATTAATGTTTTTATTTTAATTTTTTATTTAACGTAGACATTAAATTTTTTAATGCTTTTTATGAGGGTATTTTTACAAAGTATATTAACAAGATAAATAATAGTCTACGTGACTCGTTAGATGTTATCAGAGTATAATGACAGCTCATTATTTCAATAAAAAACTAACAGTAAGTATTGAGTATGTTAACCAAAATAATACAGGCTAATTAAGAACCCAACAGACTACACAAAGTAAGCGTCCTCTGCCCTCCGTACTAGTAAAAACTGTATCACGGAAGGGCAGGATCCACCGTCCTCTTTGCAATCAATGAGAATCAAAATCAACCGCAAATAAAAAAAAAAACAATATCAATATTAAAACGAAAAAAAAAAAGGAGGAAACAATAACCTACCTTAACTTTAAGGGATAAGTTCGCTTTCGTACATTCCTATTGTTATAAATAAAATACTGGTAGAAAAATGTTACTATGAAATTGATGACTTTTTAAATGATACACTATGAAATGTTAAATAATATAAATGCCCCTAGTAGTTCATAAGAAAATTTTAATTGTTACACTACTTTTAAGAAATACGAAATAGTCGAATGATGACATTAATAATAATATTGAAAATAATAATTTGACATTGAACATTATTAAAATTAAATTTCATTTAAATTTCAATCTAATTAAGTTACCAAAGTTCACAATAAATTCTTATTACCTATATTAGCATTAGTATTTTAATGACATCACTCCTCTAATCCGTAGATATAATGAATTATTGGAGTAAAATAGTTTAACGATTATCATTTTTATACCCTAACAGGGTGTCGTGTACCTACTATTTAATAATATGTCACCTAATACAAACACAACACATGACACACAACAATAAATATTACATGATATAACATGTCAGTATAACATGACTTATAAATGAATAAATAAATAAATTAATTAATTCATAAATGTTCTCGCCGCTGATGTGAAAATTGTATGTGTCACACGAGACCAAAGTTTTTTTGCATCTCGTGTGTTTGAATCCCTTGCTGCTCTCAGGATTCTAACCTAGAATCGCTCGCTAACGCTCGTGATTCAATTATAGAATCCTTCGCTTCCTCGGGGTTCAAAATCAACACTCGCAACAAAAAACAACTTTGCTCTCTTGTTGCGCAAATAACTATTTCAAGGTTTGTGAAATCAGTTCAGTATTTTGTAAAAATAATTTTTTCATAGTTTTTAGTGATTTGTAGCCAAAGATCGATTCCAATAAGCTCAAAAACGGCATAGTTATATTATTTTATAATAATAGAGTACCAGTACCTACGGTTTTTTTATCAGGTCCTGTTCAGCAAATGATACTTTTTGAATGTAAATACTTGACATGCCAAAATCGATATAGATGTGCATTAAAAATTCGAGGGTTGTCCTCGATTTCTCTTAGATCCCATCATCAGATCCTGTTTGAAATTCGGCCCACAATTGGCGGAGTTATCGCGTAACAAACACACAAAAAAAACATACAGACGAATTGAGAACCTCCTCCTTGTTTGAAGTCGGTTGAAAAAAGGTTTCAAGAGCTTTATTTCAACTGAATCTGTTTCGTTAGAATTAAGCCTACCTGGCAATATTATACGTGATAGTATTATCTTAAGTACGTACAAAAAATATTTCTATCGTAAATAGTATGAGAGGTTTTTGTATAAGCGGAGCTTTTATGTTGTTTTAAGTTTTTTGTACAACTAAGTCAGTCGCCTAAAAAGTAATCATATTACTTGACTTGTCTCGAAGAACATTATTCTAAGAAATGTCAGATTCAAGGTTACCATGTAACCTTGTTACTAAGTAGGTCAAAAAGTGAGTATATCAGTACAGTAAAACCGAGGTGACTTTGAATTGTGGGGCGTAAACAGTAGTTTGACGAAGAACTCACTCAATTTTATTTGCGTTTGCTATCTAGTCGGTATCTTCACCGGTCTTTTTTTCATTTATATGTCAAACATTTATATCATTTCTTCAAAGCATACATCATAGCTTCATAGCCCCATTTAATCAAAGTAAACCCGATTTTATACCCCTTCTTCTCCGGTACAATTTAATTTCAGAGCATAGGTTTTAGGTAATAACCTATACTTCGTTTTTCTAGCATTAGAAAGAAGGTAAGCGATCTTGACGTGTATTTTTATTGAAAAACACTTTTGAAAAATAAGTCACAGCAAATAATAACAATTATCAAGGGCCTATGATCATTTACATGCTTTTGGTATCATAAGTAATAGGTACCTACTGTTTTTTTAAAAACGTTTTTCGTTAGTAATCTATGAACTGAAACAGGTAGTCGGTGTATTGAAAATGCCTGGAGAAGCTACTAAAGGGTAAGTTCTAATGAAGGGCAAACTTCCTTTAACCCTGAAACGCAAGCCTGTCGATATGTGTATCCTGCCCATCCTAACCTACGGCGCCCAGACCTGATCTTTGACTGAGGCTTAGAAGCCCAGACTCAAGATTTACCAGCGAGCTGTTCGGAGATGATAAAATCAGAAACACCGATCTGCGCTCCAGAACTCAAGTTGTCGATGTGGGAATGAAGACCGCCAAATTAAAATGGGATTGGGCGGGACTTGTCTGCCGCATGGATCCGGATTGCTGGGCCAAAGTAATCACTGATTGGGTTCCATGCGACGGGCACCGGAGCAGAGGCAGACCTAGGAGGAGATGGCGGGACGATTTGGACCAATTCCAGTCAGATTGGCAAGAGCTGGCCAAGAGTAGAGACGAGTGGAATAAGAAATGGGAGGCTTTTGCCCTGCAGTGGGACACATTATAAGCTAGTTTAAATATGGTGTTTAGATATCTAGTTATTTTTGTTTTTGACACTTAACATACGGAACCCGCGGTGCGCGAGCTTGACCCGCTTTTGGCCGGTTTTTGTTTATTTCGCCTTTCCAAAACTTTTCCGTTTATTTTTAAAAATGGAAATGTTTTACCATTCTTATACTTATTTTCCATTACAACGTTTCCCCTTTAAGAAAATGATTCTTTTTTGTGAAAGAAAACATAAAGCACGATCATTATTGACAAAATCGAAGCTTAAATAGACAAAACATTTGTTTCCCAAACTTTTAAAAACGTCCGCGTGGGCTTCAACTCTAGAAATACATTGTTGAAACATAGAATTACAAACGAATACCCAATTTCCATTTTAATTCCGCATTAATATCAAATCATGATTTGAATACACACTACAATGACGGTCTCCCATTGAAACAATAATTAGGGTTGCCCACGATTATTTATTTATATACTAGCTTTTGCCCGCGACTTCGTCCGCGTGTAAGAGTAACTTTGGAAAGTATTTAATTTATTTAGGATACCTATTCTGCCAATAATAGCACATAGAAACTTCTACGGTTAACGGAAAATAACCATTTCAATACATTGCTATGAATATAAAGTATTTTTTTTGTTCTTCCATCCATCCATGTTCTTTATTCAAACATAAATATTTTGCGGATAGCCACATTTTAGCAAAACGACGTGTACCCTGCCAACACAAAAGGACTAATTCTTCATAGTGAACTCTTGACACCTTACGTCCTTTATTGTAAGTTAGGAGGGTAGGATTATAATTAAGACGGCATTTTAGCTACACATAGTTCCGATAAATATACTTATAGTAAATTTGTTTGGAATTCCGTAAGAACTTTCATCCCCATATTTTCAAGTAAATAACATTCATCCTCTATTTCACCCCCTCACAGGATGAATTTTAAAAAACGCGCGAACAAATATGTATTTATCTCTTATCACGTGCCAAAATGGCAAGTTTAATAAAGATTCATCTATTTATCTTCGATAATGACGACCTTCCATATAAACTTTCATCCCCTATTTCATCCCCTCACAGGTCGAATTTTCAAAAAAAGCTTTTATCTTTGCCAAGCATAAAGAACCATTCCACAATATAATCTTTCATCATCCTCTATTTCACCCCCTCACAGGATGAATTTTAAAAAACGCGCGAACAAATATGTATTTATCTCTTATCACGTGCCAAAATGGCAAGTTTAATAAAGATTCATCGATTTATCTTCGATAATGACGACCTTCCATATAAACTTTCATCCCCTATTTCATCCCCTCACAGGTCGAATTTTCAAAAAAAGCTTTTATCTTCGACAGCAACGAACTTCCACCATATAAACTTTCATCCCCTATTTCAACCCCTTAAAGCCTCTTTTCGCGACAAAAGATAGCCTATGTTCTTTCTAAAGGTCTATTCTATCTCTGTACCAAATTTCATCAAAATCTGTTCAGCGGTTTAGGCGTGAAAGCGTAACAGACAGACAGACAGACAGTTACTTTCTCATTTATAATATTAAGTATGGAAGTATGGATTAAACCAACAGCGCGACTCCAACGTCTGCGAAAAATTTGTTTTTTTTTTGTTACTATTCAACGGAAACTATGCAATTTTCTTGAATAAAATCCTGTGTTAGGTATAACTATAATATATATATATATATATATATATATTAGATATACCTTTTTCGAATCCATAAGGGTTCCGTTTTTTGCCATTTGACTACGGAACCCTAAAAATCATAAAAAACGGGCAAGCCGTTTCGAAGGAGTTTGCATGGTCACAAAATTTTATAAATTAAAATATATGACTTACTACATTCAAGGCCTTTTTTACCACTTTCGTATCAGACGTTCCTGATATTTCACTCAATCAATAGAAATATATATATATATATATATCGAGTACTGCCTTTTCGCAACGTAACATTTGGCAACCTGTTTCATTTCGCAAACTCTAAAACTGTAAATATTTCAGGATTTATTTCAGGGTCATCGTGTAGAACCCTTTAGGTTAGGTTAGGTTAGTTTTATAAAAATCCTGAAATATTTACAGTTTCAGAAACATTAAACAGTTGGGAAATGAAAAGTTGCGAAATGAAACAGGTTGCCAAACGTTATTCGCCGAAGCATTAGTAAACCTATATATATATATATTAAACATTATGGAAATTATACTCTATCGTTCCTCAATCAAATCACCATTACGTTCTTTAGACTAGAGCGTGCGACAACCCTCACCGCCACCTCGCCGGTTCCCACAAAGATTCGTAGTTTGATGCGGCGACCCATTACCGACCAAAATTAGCGCGGTCGGCCGCAGGCGTCTCCCGTCAAGCTGCGTCTACTATCACGTCGGAAACTTCCAATTTTTCGAAAGAGAGCAAAGAAAAAAAATGTTTTATTGTGAATTAAAGCTATCATAAATACACAAATAAAAATATTATACCCCATTTCAATAGAATCTGACAATCCTGTAGACACTTCCAGCCAACTAATATAAACACCGGGTTGCCCACTTGCCCAGGTCTTGGTGATGTGACTATTATTATTACTCGACTGCCCGACGGAGGGTTATTTTTTATTATTTTTCAGATTATAATCACATCAACAGGGACATACATAATTATATTGAAATGTAGCTTGAGTACTTAATCCTACTAATATTAGAAATGCGACTGTTTGTGAGTGTGTGCGTGTGTGTATCTGTGTGTTGGTTACTCTTACACGCTAAAATACCTGGACGTGTTTAAATCGAGTGTAGTAGGTATTTTGATAGCTGAACCTTGAAGTAAAACATACCTAGGCTACTTTTAATTCTGATATTCCCACGAGATCGAGTTTAAAAATCGGTCAAGTGCGAGTGCGAGCGACTCGCGCATGAAGGGTTCCGCACCTCCGTACAATGTTTTAAAAACAAATAGTTCAGTAATATTTTTTGTAAAAATTCTAATACAAGCTTTTTTGCTGGCGGTACTTTTTGCCCCTGGTTACCAAAGTAGGTAGTCATCAAGACGAATCAAATAAGACCAAATGCGGTCGTGTCGTTTTATTACAGAGTTCCTATGGCCAACATCTAACTTCACAACCAGATCAGCTCTACGTCATAATAATATTGCATTATGCATTATTTATGTATGCAAAATTTCAGCTCAATCGGTTGAAGATATCCACTTAAAATTTAAGTTGAAATATTTAATATTTTAATATTTTATTAAAATTATTTAATTCCTCCGGAACAAACATAATAAGTTACATTACATTACAAGTTAATAAAAACATATCACCAAAATATAAGCACTAGGTGCAAGTATTTTGAATAAAGAACAATTTTAAAGTCTCATCCTCTTTAGCTGTCTCCCTGTCGGAGGCTGAATAGCGCTTTAGACTCTTGCCATACGCCGAAAAAAAAAATTGGCTGAACGCAGTAATTCGGCCGAACGGCGCGTACTTATTATGAATTAGTAAAAAAATCTTAACCTGATTGTATGAATTATAACGGTCATTTTTTAGTGTAAAAAACATTAAATACAGCGGCTGTGAGTGCATTATTGAAGTTGGCTTTTGTGAAGTGTGTGTCGGAAGTTTGTGGATCATAAATTGTTATTTAGTCTTAATGCTGCACAAAAAAATAAACCACGGTTTTAGAGACAATTATTATAATTATCGAAGGTTTTATAAAATAGCACTAATAAAATCGCAAATTAATAAGTAGTTAAACATTAAACAATATTGGGTCACGGGCGTTGCCCCTAGCAACTGACGGCCGTCTCAGTAATAGGGTTCCGTTGGCACCCTTTGGGTACGAAAACCTAAAAATGAAGACCATGATGGAAATTTTCTCGATGGAATTTATTAAAATCTTTGAAATTAAATTTGGCTGCTGGATTTAATGATTTAGGTGAACGCAAACGCGGGTAAAGGCTTATGACCCATAAATCATGCTGACACAAAAGGACACCGAGAAAGATTAGCCACACATGATATGTTGCTAAGTACGCATTAAGTGCAGCAACGCTGGTTTTCTGTGGAGCCCAAATCTGAGCTGCTTGACAGCAGGCAAGGGTGAAAACTTGGGGGCATGGCTCGATTCCAGTTTTTACATATAGATATAAGGTGTGTTTAAATTAATCTGGAATATTTCAACGGATGATTGGGTCAGTTTGACTAAACATCCCAGTATTAAAGGTTTTAAATAATAATAATAAAAAAAAAACATTCTGAAAATTTTGTTGATATGTTTGTTCAATACACATTATTTTGGGTTTATACTCATAGTGTAGGTCTCTTTGAGGATATAGGTTAAGGTATACCGTAGAGGACAGGCTAGCAACCTGTCACTATTGCACCGTTTTTGTTAAACTTTAAACCTAAAATTGCTTAAAGTGGCTTCGAAGCGGTAACGTTTCGTGTGCTCTGCCTACCCCATTTGGGAACACAGGCGTGATGTTTGTGTGTGTGTGTGTTCATAACATACTTAGTTTACAGACAACCTCTCAATTTACTTGAATAAATCATATAACAGCAATTACCGGTAATTGCCATTGTGCACGCAGCACTACCAATAGGAGGTGATGTTTTGATAAATAGCATCAACATCGTCGACACTGCCATCGTCATCATTATTGGGTGCTTATGACAAAGCGGCTTAGAGGTAACACGTTAGCCGATTGCTAATTTTGCCGAGCGACGTCGCTGGTTGTGTCGAATGAATACGAAGTAAATGCCCGCTGCAAATTTTGATAGGCAATTTTGGAAACAATTGACGTCTACGGAGTGTTTTGTTATTGCTACGGAGTGATGTGTTAGTTGCAAGAAGTTTTAAGTTAACGTTTTAAATACGTACAGACAAATTGAGGTTTTGGATCTCGTATGTAGAATGGAATTGAATAGAAATCATTTATTCGTGACAAAGTAGCATAGCATAACAAAAAGATATTAAACATTTTATTTAAGAAAGTTGTATGACACGAAATGGTCCCAAATAAGCAAAAATTGCCGGTCTTGCGGACGGCGCTGTTCTTCCTGATCATACTTATAAAAAAAAAGATTATTTATTTCTTTGTAACCATTAGTTTCTGCCCACATCTAATGACGAGGTTTGGTGTAAAAGGATCCAAGAAATGATGTAGCGAAAATTGGATCGACGTTTTTTCACTCTTGTTGCGTGGACACAAAGTTTTTTTTTTTTACAGCTTAAACCGATTTCACTCGATTGAGTCTCTTCATATCTACCGAGCTGAATCAGCTTTTAGTTTTTACATTGTTAGGTGATTTGCACTGGTCCGATGACTTTCTAGATTTTTGTAATTTTAGCAGTTTCAGGAAAGATGAAATTTCAAAACTTTTACAACTATTTCAACCGGTGATGATGATGACGGCAAAAGACCGGACGGTATGTCGCTGATTCGTTGGAGTATGGGTAGGGTTTTAGTTTGGGACGCAACCTGTGTCTATACCCTAGCCCCTTCACACCTTAAGGGTACAATAAAAAAGCTGGCGCAGCGGCTGAAGCGGCCGAGAGCTGGAAAATATTAAAATACCACTTTGTTGCTGTCGGTTTCGAGACCCTGGGTACTTGGGGTCCCGGCGCACACAAATTAATTAAAGATGTGCAAATGCGCCTGGTCGACACTACTGAAAACCAAAGGGCGGGCAGTTATCTCTCTCAACGAATCGCCATCGCCGTTCAACGAGGGAATGCTACCAGCCTCTTGGGCACCATGCCACGGGGGCCTTTTTTAGATTTAATTTAGTTGGTATTAAGTTTTAATTTTTATTCTCATCATCTCATCCCAGCCTATATGCGTCCCACTGCTGGGCACAGGCCTCCTCTCAGAACAAGAGGGCTTGGGCCGTAGTTCCCACGCGGGCCCAGTGCGAATTGGGAACTTCACACGCACCATTGAATCGCTTCGCAGGTTTGTGCAGGATTCCTCACGATGTTTTCCTTCACCGCTAAGCTCGTGGTAAATTTCAAATGTAATTCCGCACTTGAATTTCGAAAAACTAAGAGGTGCGAGCCGGGGTTTGAACCCACGACCCTCTGCTTGAGAGGCGACAGGTCAAACCACTAGGCCACCACGGCTTTTAATTTTTATTAATTAGTTTAAATTTAATTAAGTCTTAGTCTTATTTAATAGTATTTTATTAAAATTTCAACTGGTTATCGAGTTTTCTTTTTAAAAATATTATAATTATGTAAATTATTATAACATTCACTTTTTTACGACGTAAATTTTTGCATACATATAAAAGTTGTACATAACTTTGAAAGTACTCTTTCACCTCAATATAAATTCTGAATTAATGCAAGTACGTATACTTAACAATGCAAGTTTTCGCGAACTAGAGCCTTCTTCTAGGTTTACGCTATAAAACTCGCCAGGGCACAGTCAAGTTTGAAGGTCACGCGAGTAAATGAGGATTTGCAATAAAAATAAATGCTTCATTACCTTTTAGAGTCGCCTTACTTGATATATTAATATATGACTCATATAATTTTGCCACTATGAGTACAGCCCACCACTTCTAGTTGTATATAACCTATGCTTTCCAACTCTAATTTACTGAACTACTACAATGACTTAAAACTTCTTTCATGATGTGCATTGCAAATCCAACTCGGATGGGCAGCGTTCGGGAAACTCCGCAATGCCTTTTCGTCCCAAATCCCTCAGTGCGCCAATGTGTGTTGCCAGTGATGACATATATGGATCCGAGACGTGCTGTTTCACGATAGGCCTTATAAATATGCTCAGAATTGCTCAGCGAGCTATGGAGAGAGCTATATTTGCTTGGGGTTTCTCTACGGGATCGAATCCCAGAAAATTTCAGAATTATTTTTTTTTTTTTATATTATTTATGATGGTGGAAGCAGTCTACACTTCCACTGAACGTAAATTATAGTTAGTGTTTAGTATTGTAACTAAGGGATCCCATACATCCCTGTATTATTATTATTATTTTTTTGTAGTAGTTTTTAATTTAATTGTATACTGTAGTTTTTAAATATTTTATTTGTAATTATTTTATGTTGAAAAAATGACTTTCTGCCAAGTTTCTTGCGGCGCATTCTTCTTGGCAATGATGTTCTTTCCGAAAGCGCTGGTAGTTTAAAAACCGGTCAAGAGCGTGTCGGACACGCCCAAAATAGGGTTCCGTAGCCATTACGAAAAAATTAAGTAATATTTTTCTAAGGATTTCGTATTTTATACGGAATCTTCCAAGTTTAGGTACATTTTATACTTTAGGCTGCTATTTACTCATAAACTACTAATAATTCTCAAGGAAACTTAGCCGCTATAGTTTTCCTAGAAAGTTTGATATACTTACTACCATCCTGATTTTTTTGCAATTTTTCCACCCACCGGTTTAGATTTTAGAGGGGGGGGGACGCTCGATTTTAATGAAAATTTGCACTTTAAAATTGAATAATTCGCAAACCAATCACTGAATCGAAAAATCGTCTTAGCAACCCCCTAATGGTTTTAAAAGACCTATCGAACGATACCCCACACTATAGGGTTGGATGAGAAAAAAATCACCCCCACTTTACGTCTATAGAGGTACCCTAAAAAAATTGATTTTGAATTTTTTATTGTACCATTTGTCGACATAGTTTACTTATACATCCGTGCAAAATTACAGCATTATTAGCATTGATAGTCCCTAAGAAAAGCCGCGGATAGACAGACAGACATGGCGAAACTATAAGGGTTCCGTTTTTGCCATTTTGGCTACGGAACCCTAAAAATAACGTGTAAAAGTGCCCATTGCGGCCTATTTACTGAATAAATGATTTGGATTTGGAGTTGGAATAACCAGCCAAGAGCGTGTCGGACACGCCCAAAATAGGGTTCCGTAGCCATTACGAAAAAAATAAGTAATATTTTTCTAAGGATTTCGTATTTTATACGGAATCTTCCAAGTTTAGGTACATTTTATACTTTAGGCTGCTATTTACTCATAAACTACTAATAATTCTCAAGGAAACTTAGCCGCTATAGTTTTCCTAGAAAGTTTGATATACTTACTACCATCCTGATTTTTTTGCAGTTTTTCCACCCACCGGTTTAGATTTTAGAGGGGGACGCTCGATTTTAATGAAAATTTGCACTTTAAAATTGAATAATTCGCAAACCAATCACTGAATCGAAAAATCGTCTTAGCAACCCCCTAATGGTTTTAAAAGACCTATCGAACGATACCCCACACTATAGGGTTGGATGAGAAAAAAAATCACCCCCACTTTACGTCTATGGGAGGTACTCTAAAAAAAAATATTTTTGAATTTTTAATTGTACCATTTTGTCGGCATAGTTTACTTATATGTCCGTGCAAAATTACAGTTTTCTAGCATTGATAGTCCCTGAGCAAAGCCGCGGACGGACAGACAGACAGACAGACAGACACAGACAGACATGGCGAAACTATAAGGGTTCCGTTTTTGCCATTTTGGCTCCGGAACCCTAAAAATGAGGAGATACGTAGAAGAACAAGGGTCACCGACATAGCCAAGCGAATGCTCGCTCGTTGAAGTGGTAATGAGCAGGCCATATAGCACGGAGAACAGATGGTCGTTGGGGCCGAAGGGTTCTCAAGTGGAGACCGTGGATCGGCAACCGAGGCAGCTGGAGGTCTATGGAGGCGTCCAACAGTGGACGATGGCTGATATCGGATGATGAGGTCGCGGGGCTAACCGAGGCAGCTATTTATGTCCAACAGTGGACGTCCTATGGCTGATATGATGATGATGATTGGAAATAAATTGTGGCTAAAATATTTGTCTCAGCCATAGTTACCTCAAAAAAACTAGAGCTAAAAGGCCAATCATTCCACGAATGGAGGTGATATCTATATAATAAATAGTATTTTATGCAACTGTATCGTAATAGGGGTCCTTAATACACGAGTGTGGGTTTATGAAACGAAGCGTAGCCGAGTTTCATAATAGGGTCACATGAGTGTTTTAAGGCCTAATTACGTACAGTTGCATACAATATTTTATCTATATCCATATATTAAATCCTCTATCATGTGTTCAAGAACCATTGAGAATGACCTGCATTAACGAGAACTAGGTAGGAATGTCTGCCCCACGAGCTGCGCCCGCTGCGCGCGCGACGACCTGCTGCTGCACGTGGTCGCGGCGCGCCCTCCCTCCCGTGCTGTAATGATGTATGAAATCTCATTCATAATAGAATCCAATGTCGTAATGCTGGTCATTACCTATGGTTTTTGAATGCATAATGAGGATTTACTATATGAGAGTAGATAAATGTATTTTACAAAACAAAATTTGCTTACTATAGGATAGGTAGAGTCATTCACGATGACGCGTGCTGTGGTTCTTATTACAATGTCATTAATGTAACATAACGACCGGATGGCCAAGTGGTTAGAGAACCTGACTACGGGTTCGATTCCCGGCCGGGGCAGATATTTGTATGAATACCTAATACGAATCTTTGTTCTCGGGTCTTGGATGTTCAATATGTATTTAAGTATGTATTTATCTATATAAGTATGTTTATCCGTTGCCTAGTATCCATAGTACAAGGTTTGCTTAGTTTGGGACTAGGTCAATTGGTGTGAAGTGTCCCATGATATTTATTTATTTATTTATTTATAATATCTAATTTTGGCAAAATCACGCGTCCTCGTGGATGACACTAGGTATACCTACTAAATAGAAAATAAGAGCCACTTGATTTTTTTCGTTAAAATGAAAATAAAAAACATGCATTTTTACAAGCTTCTCACCATTGAGAACCAATCTCAGCTATTGTTCTTTTCGTCTGTCCGATATGGGAACTACCACAACTACATCCTTTCGTATAAAAAAAAAAAAAAAACAATCAACCTTATAAACACCCGGTGTTTGGAAGGGAACGACATCCTTGGGTGTCCTAATATGCCTCGCGACTTTGGACAAAGGCGTGTACACTACCTTGATAGAATACTTGCCTAAAACGGCTCCAACTTTGTCTGTCACTCCTTTCACATAAGGCATATACGCAGGCTGTCTGGCTACGCTTTATTACGCTTTAGTACCCTAAATTCAAATAAATGCCCAATTCATTTAAATGCCCTATTTTGCAATGAACTCGCAACGGATTGAAGATATCTGGGTTGGCGGTGAGATGATGCGTTCAGATACATATCTGTGTGCGACGGCGTGCCTCTCGCCATTACCTTCACATCAAGGAAAGCTAATGAATGTCCCTCTTCCAACTCATAAGTAAAATTAATCTTAGTATGAATGGAATTAAGATATGCCAGAAACTGTTCCACTTCAGGTCGACGTACCGCTTCCACAATCTAACATCCCACGCTTGTAGATCTATTAACGTCTCAAAGTGTTCCATCCAGATATTAGCCATCACCGGAGCCACGGGACTACGTATAGATACGCCATTAATCTGTAAATAAAGCTGTCCTCGATACAAAAAGTAACTCCCTTCTAAACAGTTTCTGAGCAGTACCATGTAGGACTCTGACGTGTCATTCTCACCTAACTTCCCCCGAATTATCTCATAGCATTGGTGAAAAGTGTGACCGTGAATTTGTTGAAGACGAGTTGAGACAGTTCAGGAGGTACTAAAGCGTAACGGATATGTGGTGAATAAATGGCAGCCCAGAAGGAAACGTAGAACCAAACATCCTGATGTAGCCAGACAGCCTGCGTATATGCCTTATGTGAAAGGAGTGACAGACAAAGTTGGAGCCGTTTTAGGCAAGTATTCCATCAAAGTAGTGTACACGCCTTTGTCCAAAGTCGCGAGGCATATTAGGACACCCAAGGATGTCGTTCCCTTCCAAACACCGGGTGTTTATAAGGTTGATTGTAGTTGTGGTAGTTCCCATATCGGACAGACGAAAAGAACAATAGCTGAGAGGGTTAAGGAACATATTGCAGCTGTTAAAAATCGCCAGATAAATAAGTCAACCATAGCCGAGCATTTATTAGAGTCAGGACCAAACCACTGGATTGAGCTTCACAATCCGAAAATTCTATCCACGGAACGTAATTTTTACTCAAGAATGGTACGTATGAAGCAGTTGAAATAAAAAAGCGTAAAAATTTCAACCGGGACGATGGTTATAAGCTTTCATCTTCGTGGAATCCTGTTATAAATAAGTGTCGGCGTCGGGATGAGTGTTCTGAGGGACGATCGGACATTGTTAGGTGTTGTGTCGGTGTGATGGGGTGACAAATAAAAATGACCAAGTGCGGGTAGTTCGAGTGCCGGTACTATTTGTGATTAGTGCAGGTAGTTCGAAGGACTCGCGCTGCTAGGCAGACTTGACACCCCAAACTTCAGTCTACTCGTGACCACTGCCACTGTAATGTTGCCGAAACGTCGAGGTAAATATTTACTCGTGTGTGTTAGCGTGATAAGTCCTGTGCGTGGTATTTTGACTATAATAATAGTACTATCGATATCACCATAGTTCTAGAAACATTATTAATCCTTTCCTACCAATAGTATTGCACTTCGCCATACCAACTATTAATAGCCCTTTTGATATTTATATCGATAATAATACAACAGATATTTGACTGTTGATTGGCAAGGCTAGCTCAAATCGTCGAAGCGCTGCAACGATTATGCCGTACCCTTTGCAACGAATCAGACTCTTACTTGACCAGTTTTATTTAAAACTGATATCGGATTATTCGCTGGAAGTGGTACCGAAAATGAATACCTACTCAGACATTCATGATTACCTTAATTGACAGACTGAACGATACGATCCCGGGGTTAAAAATCTAGAATATTAATTAAGTAATGTTTCGGATTTTGGACAAAAGACAAAAATATACCAAACAAAAATGGTTGATTCAATTCATTTAATAGATCCTCAGTTAATCGGCTACTAAAATCTACCCGAAGGGATAAAAAAAGAAAATGAGAAAAGCGACTATAGGTTTATGTATTTATTTCACCACTCTCTTTTAAGTTTCTGATATTGTATTTGACAAATATATAATGTGAGATCGTCTCTGTTTTATCAAACAAAATAAACAAACAACAATTGAAACGGAGTACCTAAGCCTAATTAACTAAATTGATGACTAGATAAACACTCCGATCCTACAAGTATCGACTTAATTTTGAGCCGAACCGTTTCGTAATAAATAAATTACATACTCGTTGTAAGACAGCAAAGAAAATAATGAATAATTAAGAAAACAATGGCATGCTATTATAGTATACTGCGAGAACTGAGAGACGGCGACTCACCATTCAGTGCAAAATAGCAGAGAACACGAATGTAAATTATGTAAACTCTCTTTCAGATCTTTAGCTAGACAAGTTTATTCCAATTAGAGGCAAACTGTTTACATGTAAGGCTTTCCAGGAGCGTCGAACCGTAGCATCTTTTTGCTGTTAACTTTTAATTGGTCGCGTTCTGGCTACGGTGGACGGCTGGATGCTACGCAGCCTCTACGCACTCGTAGACCCGCTACGACTTATAAATGTGTTCCGCAACTTTACACAATACTGTTTTAAACTCAAGCTAGGTAAATGAATATAATTGTACAGAAAATATCAAATGAATATTACTAGGGAATTAACAACAATTGACCATTAGGTGGCATTAGTTAATCGAAACAGAAGCTTGTACAGTCGCACCAAAGTTTTGAAATTCAGCCAAAGTACATTTGAAATTTACACGACCTTAATTTTAAGGCAATAAAGTCCTGTATACATGTTTTTGGCACTTTAAACGTATGTATATTTTTGTTGCTGACTGTGCCAGCAGGGACGTTGTGTGATGATGTGAACATTACTTTCTTAAAAGAGTTGTTTCAAAAAAGATACTGAATACAGAAATTCAATAAGTTGTGATTAAGAACTTAGTCACGTCTTTGACATCGTACATGTTTTTGGCACTTTAAACGTATGTATATTTTGTTGCAACTACCAACGTGTATTCGTAACATACTTTCTTAAACCAGTTGTTTAAAAATTACTTACTCCGGAATATTCAATAAATTATTGATTTGACACAAACACGATTCAAGTATAATATTTGTATTCATCATACAAACAGCTGTCCTTACTGGTATTCAAACCCGGGGCCTTGAGCTTCCCAGTTAGGGTCGTTAAGCAACCATTGCTATCTGCTCATCAGATAACAAACATAATATTGTTTTTGTTTAGCTGATCCTTAAATGTCCCTTTAAGATAATTACCTACGATTAGAATTCTGACTAAGATAGTAAGCAATTTAAATTCTCTGTTCGAGTTAAACCAGTATTTTAAATGTCGGTTAAATCTAATAAAGTCAAATTAGAATCCGATGTAGTGCCAGCCTTTGTTCCAGACACTCCAACTGAATTAGCGCGGAACATGTATAATTTGGCGGAATTCAGTAAACTTTCTGGTTTATTATACATACCGACTACATTGCCTAGTTGTCATATCATATCACCGTAATTGCATGTATACTTTCTGAGAGTCTGAGAGCAAAACTAAGTATTGTAAAGTCATACATATACATAACATTATATAAGCATTTAAATATCATCAACTATCCCCTTTTACTGTTTGAGGTTGTATTTGACAGAACGCGAAAACAATTAAATTTTAAGTATAAAACAACTGAATACTACTAAAATACCATACCACACGGAAGGATGTTCCTTGTTTTAATTTTAAACACAAATTAATCGGCTTTACTCATACCAACACTGAAAGCTGTTGTTTTCTAACTACGAAATGTTCTGTCGGTGAAATTCCAGTAAGTACACTGGTTTAATTTGAGAAACGTAAAAGCAAAGTTCAGTGCTTTATATATATAATTTTATAAGATGCGGCTGTTCGATAAACCCAGACATTACTAGACCTATTGAACATATAACTGTTCTAAAGTAATTTAAAACAAATAATAGTGTGAAGCTTCTTTAAACTCGTGCTGTAAAGAATGTACATAAACATACGTGAACTCGGGTCAAATTTTGCCTCTTCAGATATAATTAAAAGTCTTTACGATGGACGAAAACGACGCTGTAAAGCGACTGGGAATTATACGGAACACACGAGCACGTCACATAATGTCGTAAAGAGTGTACTATTAGTTATACTGCAGTTCTCAATCATGCTGTCTTCCTTTATTTGGCGTAGATGACAGCTAATGTTCATCCGACCAATACGGAGACAAGCTGGTTTTTTTTGGTAAAATTATAACACAACAGAACTAATAAACTGAAAGAAAAAACAGAAATTAACGTACAATAAAACGCATAAAAATAGTAGATTATTGTCGTGGCGTGGAAGTAGCCAATTGCTGGCTGAGTATGAGTATTAAACGGACGAGCTTGCGAGTCCGTTTAACTAATACGAAGCCAGCAATTGCTATTCCAGCCGAGACTAATATAAGGTTTTTCAAAAATGATGAATAATTCTGAAATAGACAACTTTTTCTCAAAATATATCATAACATTTAATTTTATTCCAATTATTTTTCTTATGCTTTCCCGCCTTTTTTCATTAAAAATAAACTGCAGGTGTATTTTTCCACCGAAAACACCACAAGCTGTTTCAGACCCAATAAAAAAGTCCGAAGTTCCAACAAAATATCTGATACCGCCCATTAGATTTGGCTGTATACGACTTGTGCCAACATTTCCATGGCCTTTTTAACTTAAAAAAAAATTGTGACTGATTGCAGGCGCGCTAATTTATTATTGTCGAGCTAGCGCGCCTGCAATCTTTTTAACTTTTTAATTTTTCGCTGACCATAAACACTTCACCTTCTGATATGTAAAGAATAATGTCAACTTTTACGGACATTTTTGAGAAAATAAGGTTATGACAGCAAGTTAACTTCTTAAAAACTTTTTATGTAAGTAGGTTTTGTTATGCTTTTATTGAGTTCGCTGAAGAAATATTCATCACTTAGATATATGTGACATATATGGTATAAATAAGTATAACACTTTTATTTTGTGAACTATTTTAGCTAGCGAAGCCGGTGCAAAATGCGCTATTAATGTTGTTTGAATGTGAAAGCGACGCAGTGACGGCTTTTGCAAAAACCGACGGGGGAATTGATATCAACTCATATCCGTGTATAAAAAAATAATTGCTGTATGCGTTTTACGGGGCCTATGAAAGTATTAAACGGATCATTTGCATGTAGTCCGTCTCAAGAGTATTTTTTTGCAATACGCCTAAGGCTTCTTTACGGATTACTTCTTATTTGTCTAATTACTCTTAGATATAATATTTTACGCCTTGTACAAATACTTAGTACTTAATTATAAGCCTGACGATATCTATAGCAATTCTGAATGTTATAGTATGTTAACTATTTAGTTTAGACATACCTACTGTACATTAATTACTAGGTTCAAGTTTTTATTCAATGTAATTTTTCTGTGTAATGCGTACACTTTGTATTAAAAATAAATTATTATTTATTAAAATTATTGTTCTTCTCGTCCCATTAAGATATATTTTTGGTTATAGTACCGATGTTCAAAGTCGACTTCATTCCGACACAAAATTCGTATTCAGGTAGCGAGCTACGGGGTGTTCAGATCATTTACACGGCTCTTCACGGTTCGATCGTAAAAAGTTTTAATTATTTCGGTGGAAATTGTCCGGGAGACCGCAGACATAAACCTGCATGCATTCTTTCTTCCCTCTCGAAGCCCCTGCAAGTCGTAAGTGCCTTGTTTTAAAGTGTTGTAAAACAAGCTTAACTCGGGTTTTGCCACGCCAACAAGTGCGGCTGAAGGTGTATGCTCTGTTCAAAGAGCGGCCATCTCTTTAAGACGCTTTACCTTTCGTATGTTTTATTTTTACGTGAGAGGAAATATTTTTGGAGCATAGATTTATGCGTGTTTTGTTTGACGGTAAAAATAACGACTTTTACGCTTGTGGATATTCCTTATCTTATCATAAACAGCAACATTCAATGTAGACAATAACTCTGTCTTAAAATATATCCGGTATATTTCAGCAGGTGGTTGGCTTAATTTGACTAAATACCTCTATGAATATTTTTTAGGGTTTTTCAATGTAATTGACAACTTTTTCCAAATATTGATTGATGATTAGTGTACCACTTAAAAAAAAAGCGTGACTACGCTTTATATGCGATGGAAAAAATTTAGAATCTAAAAAAATATCAAAAAAAATAAAAGTGTTGTCTGACTGAACGCTGCTGCAAAAGTTTTCCATCTGTTTTTTTTATTAAAAAAATAGACACGCCTTTGCAGCGGTACTTTAGAAACATCATAGAATGGAAACATTTGTTAACCACATCTAAAAGTCTCGAAAAACATTCACAGGTGTGTTCAGTCAAACCCAACCGCCGAAGAATTTGATGACACCTTGTATAAGCTTTAAGTGTGATTTACCCCATATTGCAACTTCCCAGGCTACTTGGCTTTCTACCTATCAAAGTGAATAACTACTTAAGAAATATTTTATTCATGTAACGATTGGGTGTGATGCGTTAGCAGTGGGGTTATGTTTCAGTCCGCAACCATCCTAGTTGCAAATTTTCATGTCAACATCAGTGTAATGTAACTCCCTATCTATAATTAAAGGGGTGCAAGACGAGGCGTAGTCGTGTTTGAAGGCGATCCCAGAATTATTATGAGGAGTAGAAATGTCATGCGAGCTAAAAGCGTCTATCTGGCTAAAAAGCCACATAATTCATTTTCATATCACTTCAATCTGTAACAAAGCGTCATTAATTGCTCAAATAACGGGTTATTGCACTTTATGTGCTTTAAGATAATTATGAAATTTAAGTAGTCAAATCCATATCCATACTATACTATACTATATCCATACTAATATTATAAATGCGAAAGTCTTTCACGCCGTAACGGAGCGACGGATCGACGTGATTTTTGGCATAGAGATAGTTTATGGGCCCGAGAGTGACATAAGCTACTTTTTATCCCGGAAACATGCACAGTTCCCGAGGGGACAGCGCGCGATAACCGAATACCACGCGGGCGGAGCCGCGGGCATAAGCTAGTACTTAATATTATAAATGCGTAAGTGTGTGTTGTGTGTTTGTCCGTCTTTCACGCCGTTTCGGAGCGACGGATCGACGTAATTTTTGGCATAGAGATAGTTTATGGGCCCGAGAGTGACAAAGGCTACTTTTTACCCCGGAAAAATGCACAGTTCCCGAGGGAACTACGCGCGATAACCGAATACCACGCGGGCGGAGCCGCGGGCAAAAGCTAGTATATTAATACTTAAGAGTGTTTACACCTGCTGAGCTGGCAACGTTGCATTTTTGTTAGTTTTTCTCGATTATTCCATAAAAATTTAATGAAAATTAAAAATGTTGTCACACACAAACATCACGCCAGTATTCGAAAATGGGGTAGGGAGAGCACACGAAACGTTACCGCTTTGAGCCACTTTTAGCAATTTTAGGTTTTCAGATTGACAAAAACGGTACAATAGTGACTTTGGTTGCTAGCCTATATCCTCAGTCGCCTCTTACGACATCCACGGAAGAAATGGAGAGGTGTAATTCTAACCCGACAACAGACGGGTACCTTTAGGTACCTGTGTGATATTAAGAACATTTGACACTATCACGAATACGGAGCCAGGCACAATAGGTAGTTATATTATTTAACAAAGGCCGCAGCCGTAGGTATAATGTCCGTGAACCAAACTGGATTCGTCGGTGCAAATTCAACAACGGGCAACATGCGTGGTACAATCGCATGCACTTTATTCAAAATTCTAAACGTGCGACACCTTACGACATTTTTAATTAAAAAGTTCACGCTCAACGTATAGCGAATTAAATGCAATTTCTAGTTCCACAAAGCGAAAAAATTGTGTAGCGATGATTCCGAGTCAGCTTGTGAAAATGAAGTTTCTGAGAAATTGCTCGCATACAAAAGTGTACAAAACTTCGCAGAAGCTTTTCAGATAAGTAACTAGCTCGTGTTAATGTTTAGCTCTTTGTGATGCCGCTGCCGTGTGTATGACGCGTGTGTCGAACTCCTTTTCTAACTTAATTTCTGTTTCAAGAATCCATAAAGTTCCGAGTGCTGTCTCGTGAGGCGCGAGCGACGCCGTCTTGAATGAAAAATGTTGTCTCAGCTCAGATTTGTTAACTGCATAAGTTTCTAACTAACTTTTTTGGTTTAAAATATGTAGCTTCTGGAAATATTGAAGGAATGGGTAAGTACTTCACCGGTACCGATAGGTATACAGATTATTGTAATATGTAGCGAAGGTAATTAATTGACATGTACATAGGAATGGAATTGAGGTTAAGTATGTTTTGAATAAACCACCGCGTAACCAACTTGCGTGTGTTATTTCACTATATATGATTATTTCACTTTATAGAAGAATCATCAAATATTTATTTCATATCAAACATATTTTTATCGTGGAAAAGTGTAATGCTGCCGCTAAATTCAGACGAAGTCACAACTGACACTGTTACTTTATTATTATCAATTCTGTTTTTTTTGTTTTATTCCTCTTTCTCCTTTACAATGTTTTTGGTCAAAGGATTGATTGAAATGATTCACAGCAGTCTTTACACCTGACGGACGCTATCTCTATGTGCGTCCTACCCATGGCGAGGGTAGGCACAGCATCCGCTCGATGTATCCCTTGCACTTCATTAAATCATCGTTAAATATCTCGAAAAGGTATTTTACGCGTTAGCTTCGGCTCCGCACACGCTTACCCTAAGGCATGGGGCACATGGGACAGTATTGTCCCATGAATGGTTGCGACACAATAAAAATAACAGTAAAATACCAGCCAAGTGTGAATCGGATTTTGCACTGAGGGCTCCAAACAAATTAAAAGCCTACTAGAATTTTCTTTGCGATTCAGAAATTATAGGATATTTCCTCTACTGTGAGGTCTCGTCAAATTGTTTCCTTGTCAAGTCCTTTTACCAAAGTTTATTTTTTATGTCGTCGAGGAGTACAAATCGGTTTCGATTGCTACGATCTTCGAAGAAAACTAACTTTCGAAAAGTTTCCTTTGACCGCGTGAACTTAGAAACATATTATTTTGCAGTTACAAGAAGCCTTGCTCTATATGTTCCAAATTAATTCAACTTATTAGCGATACGGCCACGAATTTATGACAAAAAGTTTCTTGGCATATTTTCTTGAAATTTCAGGCAGTCAAGATACAGACAAGATATACGGACAAGGAAACCTAAAAAAACAACAAAATAAAAAAAATTGTTAACACAAATATTTAGAAATTTAACAAAAATTGAATACCGATACTTTGACCATGTCTTTAGCTGATTAACCAATACTAACGATGTTTTTAAATTGGAATAATAATTATATATTGTTCTTCCTACCGTCTTAGAGCAACTGCTCCGGTGCTTTTTGTCTTACCGATCCCCTACTAAAGGTAATGGCAGGATGCCGTCCTCCTCGCTTATCAGGATCAAGACGCCTGTAATGTTTGAATTCTTATTAACCCGCCTGCATTGAACCTGAGTTCCTTATGGTATTGATAAGAAACAATTTGATCCATGTTTAAGATAAAATCCTTGTTGTACAAACGAACAGAATAAAGTTTGAATTTAGCTTCCAAAATTATGCTAGGCGACCTGTTCGGTGAATACTAAGTTGTTTCAATATTTATAAAGAACTTGAGCTACTTACTTAGGGTTAGATATGGTAAAATCATCCGTTTTTCAATTGTTTATTTGGTTATGAGCTTATGAATAATACTCACTGAATTGGCAGAAGGCAGAGTACAGCGGTGTGTAAGTTAAAGCTGAAATGACTTTATGATGATTGTTGACTTTAAATATTTAATTTGAGCTTAAGCTTAGACATATGTGTACCTGCCTGGTAAAAGTTGTTTGAACCACCCACGGAATTTGAAACATTTTTGCATAAAGAGATAACCGCGATCAAAGGATTGCTTTCAAAGTGGTTTACCTTGCGAACATATTTAAGTTTTCATGAAGTGAGGAAATGGAAAATAAATTGGATTTGTATAAGTTTCTAAGAGTAACGTAAGAAAGAAAATATTTATTTCGTGTTTTGCAGCTATTATTAGAACTTCATTATTGTTAACTTTGTGCACGAGCAGAAAATACGTACGTAACGAAAAATAAAATCTTTTTTAAATGCGTGTGCTTTATATAACTTTTGTTTCGTTCCGTCTGTAAACAGGTTTTTTTTTATTTCTGTAGAGTTTTTAAAACTACCTATACTTACTATGTTTTAGAACTCTCGCAGAGCTACAAAATACGATTTCGGATTCATGTCCCCTAAACTAAACTTAAAATTACCTAGTTCCAAAACTACTCACAGCGAAACAATGTCTAAAGAACCTTGTAGTTAAATAAGTAGGAACGTAAAAATTCCATGAGTACAACATAAAATATGTCTTTATATAGTTTAGGTACCTACAGTCGAAAAAACTGATTCATGTATGAGGGTGGAACCTTTGTGCTACTATACCTTGACAAGTTCGTATGTGGCTCTCGGTGGAACTCTGTCACAGGGAGCCTCTACTATCCAAATCAAGATTTTTTTGATCAGTGCGGCAAATACATATGACATAACATACGACATGTCGGCAAACGCTGTGATGTTGACATCTCATACTTTTGTCATGGAATTATCATCATCATCATGTCAGCCGAAAGACGTCCACTGCTGGACATAGGCCTCCCCCAAGGCTCTCCACTCAGACCGCTCTTGTGCTTTCCGCATCCACCGCGATCCCGCGATCTTAACCAGGTCGTCGCTCCATCTTGTCTAAGGCTAGGCCAATAGCTCGTCTCCCGATCCGAGGACGCCATTCGAGAACCTTCTGACCGTATCGGCCATCAGTCCTGCGAGCAAAGTGCCCCGCTCACTGCCACTTCAGTTTCGCAATTCTTCGGGCTATGTCGGTAACCTTAGTTATACTGCGGATATCATCATTTCTGATTCTATTCCGCAGAGAAACCCCGAGCATAGCCCTCTCATTGTCAAGTAAATCATAGTGAAATTGATTATTAAAAGTTTCCACCGTTATACATGTTGTACCACTTTGTTCGACTGTACATTACCACGCCACCACTTAACACCTCCGGTGGAAAGTTTTAAACATTTTCACCTAAACTTTTCTATAATATGCATCTCTATTGAAAGCTGACGGAGATTACCGGAAATTCTCGCTCAAGGATTAGTTAGCCAAGCGAGGGGAGTGTGAAGTTGTCTTATTATACGTGTGCAACGTGTTGCCAGCTTTGGGAAAAGTAACCTTACCACTATTCCTGCCAGATGGCTTTTCTTAAAGATTGATTTAAAGGGTTTTTGTTTTTATCTATTCCTATAAAAAAGTAACGTGACTAACAGACAGCGGACAGTGTAAGTAAAACTCGGGAGCTAAAATAAAAAAAAAATTGAGGATTGTATTGTGTCATTTGTTTGGAAAGTCAATTAAGAGGAACATCAAGTTTGTTTCAAGTTAATTTGGATGGACGTTATTTTCTGGCTTAGTCATCTTTTTAGTAGGTCGTCTATGTTTTGAGACAATTTCAAGAGACGTCATTTTTGGGTTATTCATTTTATCATTAAGTATCTTCGCTTTTACCTATTTACCTATAGCACGCAAAAGAAAATTAAATTAAACGAGTTGGTTTCATTATTTCTGTTAATTACGTAGCTTGTAGGCCTAGAGTTTCTGTTCTTTTGATGACTTTAGTTCAACAAGAGGCTTGATGAACTGTTAAATTCTTAGCCTGCTATCTAAAACCGTCTTAAATGTATGTAATAGTATTTTATGCAACTGTATCGTAATAGGGGTCCTTAAAACACGAGTGTGGGTTTATGAAAGTAGGTTGCTTCTATAAGCGAGTATGACCTATTCTGTACCTATAGTCTATAGTATACTGAGAAGATGACTAACCCAGAAAGTGACGTTCGGCTAAATTGACTTGAAGCAAACATGACGTTCCTCTAAAATTTTTTCCTCACAACATATACAGTAACTAGGCAAAGATATACTTATGATTCGCAGCAAGTACTAACGACACGAAAATCCGATATGTAACTGATAAAAAAACTTGAATCCGCAAACGAGATTATTTTTAACGACGTACGGAGAAATCGATATCACGATGTATATTTAATGGGCTTTTTAATGATGCTTTAAAGTAAATTAATACATTTAGATATTACGTGGAACTTGTGTACAGTTTACAGAAAGACGAGCGATTGTCTATTGATAGAAATTTATATTCTGAGTGTCGTGTTTCTGAGCTAATTTCGAAGAGTTAGTTAAGAAAGTCATTATAGACTCTAGTTTTATAAAAATAATCCACTTCTGAGGACCAGGAATATGTTGTTTGATATAAAAGATTAAAC